>NC_055998.1:58130913-58433943 GCF_018446385.1 Zingiber officinale | reverse complement strand
AGCTCATTTGATCGAGTGAGTCTACTTGGAGTTCAAGATTTAGATTGGTCAGAGGATGAAACGATCTATGCCTCACATTGATCAATCTAGATGTCTAGGATAGAAGGACACTTGTCATATATTGTGAGGAGTCACAATTAGTAGTCACAAGGTGATGTTGGATCTCAACATTCTTGTAACTTGTGTAGTAATGATGTGTTGCTAGATACCGCTCATTACTTATGCTCCTAAATGGGTTTAGGGGCATTTCCAACGTTACAAGAATCTATAGGGTCACACACTAAGGACAATTAGATGGAGATTAGGTTCATATGATGAACCAAGAGGATTAGATTCATGTGATGAATCAAATTGGATTAAGAGTAATCCTAATTGGGCTAATTGAGTTGGACTCAAGTTGATTCATGTGTTCAATGAGTCTAATTTAGATTATGACTCATTGAATCAATTTAATTAAATGAATTAGATTCATTATATTAAATTGGCTTGAATTAAATGGTTGGATTAGATCAACCATGAGAAAGATTAAGTCAAGTTTCACTTGACTTGAGAGGAAGAGGAAGAGTCAAGTTTGACTTGACTTTATGCCACATCATTTGTAACTTGGCATTAAGTAGCCAATAATGGTGTTACACATCATCATGTTTAGCACATGTGTGTGCCACCTCATGGAGGTTACAAATCTCTTTAATGGCCACATTAAATGAGAATGGGGGTTTCAATTCCCATTGTGGTCGGCCACTTATGGTGTTGAATGGGATTGATTTTTCATTCAAGGGATATTCATTCCATCTTCTTCCTTGCTCTCTCTTCTTGCTCTCCCTCTCCTCCTCTTGTCGTGACTGATCAAGGGAGCTAGCACACCTTTGTTTAGTTTTTCTCCACCCATTTGTTCATGTGGATACTTCTACAGGATCGTACGCTTGACGATCTCGAGATCCGGCACTTCCTTGGACGAGCGGGATTCGTAAAGGGCACGCATCAAGGGTAAAAGGTTTTCTCCTTGTAAATCTAGTTTAGAACTAAGTCTAAGAAACTCGTACTCATAAATTTTTGTTTTATTTTACTTCGCACGGATCCGGTGACGGGGGTTTCGGGGTTTCCGAAACGCGAAAAAGCGATTTTCGCGGCCCGAAAAACCCAACAGTGGTATCAGAGCCACGTAAGAAGTCTTGTATGAGTTTATTTTTTATTTTTATGAAAAATAGCAGATCTATAATATTCTGTAAATTTTCTAATTTTATAGTTTTTATGGGTAATTTTCTCGTAGAAGCGAAGCACAAGTGTTTCGACACTTGTAGGCTTCGACTACTGAGAAGATTTTTCCGAAATGGTAAGGTTTCGCCCCAAATCTTTTTGGGACAGCGGGCTAAGGCGCTGTAGGATCGCTAAGGAACACTCGCGATGGTTAGATTGCGGGTAGGGGCGCTGCCCCTGGCCCCGCAAGGGGATTCGTTCCGCGATTGCGCCCGAAAACCGCTAAACGGGATCGCCGGGAATTTTTACTCATAAAAATAGTAAAAATAGTATTAAAATTACAGAAAATTATGGAAATTACATAATTTAGAATTATGTATAATTTGTGATGGCCATGGCCCAAAAGACCCAATTTGATTGGTATATTTGTGTTGTAATTCATATTACGGCCTACGCGCCGTCATTTGTGTTGTGTGTGTTGTATATTTGATACGCGACCTGCGCGTTGTGCCTTTCTCCATTTATTCTTGTTGTAAATTAGTTTAGACTCGAATATAACTCAAGTTTCAAAATTGTAATGTACAAAATTGGAGCGGTGGAAGGTCCACTCGAGACGGAGTTACGAGGAGGGCGCAAGCAACACAAGGTGGTCAAAGGGAGGAGCTTGAGAAGCTGTTGACCTTAGGTTGACCATCCGATCTTCTCATTGGCTTGAGAAGATCGTAGTAGGGTCATGACTAATCACAAATAATTTAATTAATTGCTTGTGTGTATGTGATGCATGATTAGTAATTAATTAGTGTCTAACGATTAGATTAGATCTAAATCGTGTACAAGATGCACCCTCTCGATTAGATTAGATCTCAATCGCATCAACTCTAATGCCTGCCGTGCCGTGATACCTATCACTACCTCGATCACATGTGTTGTTGAATCTGCTAAAGCAGAGCAACACATATTATCTTGGTAGGGTACGGAGGGACAATCTTGGTCCCGCTTCTCAACGCATGGGCGAGTACAAACTCAATTAGATTGAGTATTCCTAGTTAACTCGGTTGGATCGAGTACAACTATAGGCATTCTTCCAACGGTTGGAAAGATAGGACATAAATCACATTTATATTAATTCTTGGGCGTATTAGCCAAAGCTAACTCAAGTTTTAATATAACTGCGGATAATGATCCTATAAACAAGAGTTGCATAGAGATGTAATTGGTAAATCGTTACCTACCGATCATACTAAATCTTGGGCATATTAGCCAAAGCTAACTCAAGGGTTAGTATGATGTGGATCTTGTCCCACATGAATTATAGAATTCAGTGGGAGCATCATTTAGTTAAAGGCCTAATTAAATGATTTAAAAGAATATGATATTTATTTTCTGTATTTTTCTGTTGTAGATAACCATGACGTCGAATACGAGCTCTTTCTCCCTGCGTTTTGTTCTTAAGAAGGACAAGATCAACAGAGCAAATTTCTTGGACTGGTATAGGAACTTGAGAATAGTTCTCACCTAGGAACGTAAACTGTACGTTCCTGCCAATGCCACGCGAGCTAACAAAGATGCTTATAAGAAGCAACAAGATGATGCATTAGATGTGTCCTGTCTAATGCTCGCAACCATGAACTCTGAGCTTCAGAAGCAACACGAGTTGATGGGCGCTTACGATATGGTTGAACATCTTCGTCAACTGTATCAAGGACAAGCGCGACATGAGATATTTGAGATCTCAAGGGCACTATTTCAGTGCAAGATGTCAGATGGGGCTCCCGTAGGCCCATATGTACTCAAAATGATTGGGTACATAGAAAACCTACAGAGGTTGGGATTCCCGCTTGGCCAAGAGCTGACCACTGACCTGATCTTGCAATCCTTGCCAGATAGCTATAGTCAATTTGTTCTAAACTACAATATGAACGAAATTGACAAGCCACTGCCCGAGCTGCTTAGCATGTTAAGAAGTAAAGCCCCACTCTGTTCGATGGTTCGAAACAAAGGGCAAGGGCAAGCCCAAAGGCAAGGAAAGTCCCAAGCCAAGGGCAAAGGCAAGGCACTGAAGCCTAAAGGAGGGTCGCCAAGCACTACGGTCAGACCGAGCACTGGAAGAGGAACTGCAAGGTGTGCCTGGAAGATCTTAAGAAGAAGCGAAGTGAGACTTCCACTTCAGGTATATATGTTATAGAAGTCAATCTCTCTATTTCTTCATCATGGGTATTGGATACCGGATGTGCTTCTCATATTTGTACTAATGTGCAGGCGCTGAGAAATTGGCAAAGGGCGAGTGGACCTACACGAGGCAATGGAGCACGGGTTCTTCTGTAGGGACTTATTTTCTATCTCTGCCCTTTGGGCTTGTACAAGAGTTGGATGATTGTTGTTATGTGCCTGTTTTAACTAAGAACATAATTTCAGTTTCTTGTTTGGACAAGAAAGGTTTCTCTTTTATAATAAAGAACAAATGTTGTTCTATTTATTTAAAAGATATGTTCTATTGTAGTGCACCTCTGATGAACGGACTCTACATTCTAGACCTTGAAAACCCTATCTATAACATAAATACCAAGAGGTTCAAGTCAAATGACATGAACCAAACCTATCTCTGGCACTGTCACTTAGGTTATATAAATGACAAGCGCTTATCCCAGCTCCATAAGGATGGTTTGCTGGACTCATTTGATTTTGAATCTTATGAGACGTGCGAGTCATGCCTACTAGGCAAGATGACCAAGACTCCCTTTAGTGGGCACATCAAAAGAGCGACTGATTTGTTAGGACTTATACATAGTGATGTATGTGGCCCTTTCAATGTCGCTGCTAGAGGCGGTTATAGGTACTTCAACACATTTACTGATGATTTCAGTAGATATGGTTATGTGTACTTGATGACACATAAGTCTGAATCCTTTGAAAAGTTTAAAAAAATTCAAGAATGAAGTACAAAACCAGCTTAGCAAGTAAGATACTTCGATCAGATCGAGGTGGAGAATACCTTAGCCATGAATTTCGTGACTATCTAGCCGAGTGTGGGATTCTATCCCAACTCACTCCTCCTGGAACACCACAGTGGAATGGTGTATCCGAAAGGAGGAATCGTACCCTATTAGATATGGTACGGTCTATGATGAGTCACACAGATCTTCCTACATATCTTTGGGGTTATGCTCTAGACACGGCAGCTTTTATACTCAATCGAATTCCATCCAAGGCCGTGATAAAGACACCATATAGGATATGGACTGGGAGAGATGCCCAGGTGTCTTTTATGAGGATTTGGGGTTGTGAGGCTTACGTTCGACGTCAAGTCTCAGACAAATTAGGACCCAAATCTGATAAGTGCTACTTTATTGGATATCCTAAGGAAACTAAGGGATATTACTTCTACATTCCCAGTCAGCACAAGGTAGTTGTGGCAAAGACTGGGGTCTTTCTAAAAAGTGACTTTGTTTCTAGAAAGACTAGTGGGAGTGTGTTCGATCTTGAAGAAGTTCAAGATGCGGACCATAGCACTGAAGCCTCGATGGAAATTGAACTGGAACCACAAAGTGTTGTGGATGATGTTGTTCCACAAAGAGTTGAGGAACAACAACTAGTTCAAGTAGACATACCTCTTCGCAGGTCTGATAGGGTACGTCGTCAGCCTGAGAGATACTCATTTCTCTTGTTTGACCATGATGACGTTGAGCTCATAGAGGATGAGCCTACCATCTATCAGGAAGCTATGATGAGACCAGATTCTGAGAAATGGCTAGAGGCCATGAGATCCAAAATGGAATCCATGTACACCAACCAAGTATGGACTTTGGTTGATCCACCTGAAGGGGTAAAACCAATTGGGTGTAAGTGGGTCTTTAAGAGAAAGACTGACATGGATGGACTTATCTATAAGGGTCGCTTGGTAGCTAAAGGTTTCAAGCAAATTCATGGTATTGACTATGATGAAACCTTTTCTCCAGTAGCGATGTTTAAGTCCATTCGAATCATGCTTGCTATTGCAGAATACCATAACTATGAGATATGGCAGATGGATGTCAAAACCGCATTTCTGAATGGAAACCTGCTCGAGGATGTGTACATGACACAACCTGAGGGTTTTGTAGATCCACAGCATACTAGCAGAGTATGCAAGCTGCATAGGTCCATTTATGGACTAAAGCAAGCTTCTAGGAGCTGGAATCTTCGATTTGATGATGAAATCAAATAGTTTGGTTTCATCAAGAATAAAGATGAACCTTGTGTCTACAAGAAGGTTGTAGGGGATGTAGTTGTCTTCCTCATATTGTATGTGGATGACATACTACTCATTGGGAAAGACATCCCTTCGCTTCAGTCTGTCAAGACCTGGCTAGAGAGTTGTTTCTCAATGAAGGATTTAGGTGAAGAATCTCGCATTCTTGGCATTCAGATCTATAGAGATAGATCTAAGAGATTGCTTGGCCTAAGTCAGAGTACATATATTGACAAGGTACTCCTTCGGTTTGCCATGCAGAACTCCAAGAAGGGATTTCTGCCGATGTCACATGGCGTGACTCTTTCGAAGACTCAAGGTCCCTCTTCCAAAGAGGAGAGAGACCGCATGGATCAGATCCCTTATGCCTCAGCCATAGGATCTATCATGTACGCCATGTTATGCACTCGACCTGATGTCTCGTATGCTTTGACCATGATGAGCAGATACCAGTCAGATCCAAGTGAAAGTCACTGGATAGCGGTCAAGAATATTCTTAAGTACTTAAGAAGGACTAAAGAATATTTCTTGATATATGGAGGCAATGATGAGCTAGTTGTAAAGGGTTACAGTGATGCCAGCTTCCAGACCGACCAGGATGATTTTCGATCGCAGTCAGGGTTCGTGTTTTGCATTAATGGTGGTGCTGTGAGCTGGAAGAGTTCAAAGCAGGACACAGTAGCTGATTCTACAACAAAGGCCGAGTATATTGCTGCATCAGAGGCAGCAAAGGAGGCAGGTTGGATCCGCAAGTTCATCACTAAACTTGGGGTGGTTCCTAGTATCGTTGACCCTATTGAGCTCTATTGTGACAACAATGGAGCTATAGCACAGGCTAAGGAACCTCGCTCACACCAGCGGACCAAACATATACTACGTCGCTTCCATCTCATTCGAGAGATTATCGACAGAGGAGATGTGAAGATTTGCAGAGTACCTACAGAGGCTAACATCGCAGATCCCTTGACCAAGGCTTTGGCACAGAGGAAGCATGATGGTCACACTAGGTCATTAGGGCTTATAGCCTACACTGATTGGCACTAGTGCTAGTGGGAGATTGTTAGTTAGAGCCTTAGAGTCAATCATTTAATGATTGTATTATGGACTTGTTGTATCATATTTTTATATAAATAAAGACATTTGTTTTTGGTTATTATACTTATTTGTATTGGTGCCAAATAAACTAAGTATAATAGTGTCCTTAAGTAGAAGGTTCTTACCTATATCAATAGATTGGTTGAATCAATAGTGAGATGATATAGGGAACACTACTCTTAATCATTTCTAGTCGAGTATTAACATTCAGGGACAATGTTAATGCGACGAGACTAGCATGTAGGTCAACTCGATGACTTGATCTCACAAGTCATGGATATAGAGATATCAAGTTGACACATGATTATGCATTGGAGAATGTATACTGAATGACCCGCCATGAGAAAGTATCATGGATCGTTATATGAGTGTCATATACTTTCTCATGTGGCTATTAGTATGACTACTAGTTTTTAGACCTGAAGTCATCATGGATCCTTACATAAGTAGTTATGTACTTTGGTTTCGTCAAACGTCACCCGTAACTGGGTGGACTATAAAGGCGATTACTGGGTATGTAACGAATTATGCAGAGGGATGTGAGTGATGTAGATGAGATCTATCTCTCCTATATGACGGGAGGGACATCGATATTCTTGATAGAGTGAGACCACTAAGTGCATGGCCATGCCTAAATGAGTCAATATGAGATATTGAACTCATTTGATCGAGTGAGTCTACTTGGAGTTCAAGATTTAGATTGGTCAGAGGATGACACGGTCTATGCCTCACATTGATCAATCTAGATGTCTAGGATAGAAGGACACTTGTCATATATTGTGAGGAGTCACAATTAGTAGTCACAAGGTGATGTTGGATCTCAACATTCTTGTAACTTGGGTAGTAATGATATGTTGCTAGATACCGCTCATTACTTATGCTCCTAAATGGGTTTAGGGGCATTGCCAACGTTACAAGAACTTATAGGGTCACACACTAAGGACAATTAGATGGAGATTAGGTTCATATGATGAACCAAGAGGATTAGATTCTTGTGATGAATCAAATTGGATTAAGAGTAATCCTAATTGGGCTAATTGAGTTGGACTCAAGTTGATTCATGTGTTCAATGAGTCTAATTTAGATTATGACTCATTGAATCAATTTAATTAAATGAATTAGATTCATTATATTAAATTGGCTTGAATTAAATGGTTGGATTAGATCAACCATGAGAGAGATTAAGTCAAGTTTGACTTGACTTGAGAGGAAGAGGAAGAGTCAAGTTTGACTTGACTTTATGCCACATCATTTGTGACTTGGCATTAGGAGAACTAATGATGATGTGTCGCATCATCACATGTGCCACCTCATGGAGGGCTAACTTCTGACTGTGCACAAGAGTCATGATCCAATCGAGCCATGTTGGTGGAATATTAACCTCTAATAAAGGAAGCGGGGGCTTTCATGTCTAGATTAAGATGACCAGACACCATGCAGAGAAGTTCTAGTAGCAAGGAAGTCCTAGTAAGTCAGTTGCACTAAAGGGCAAGAAAGTCCTAGTAGGTTAGGTCGACCGAGGGGCAAGGACGTCCTAGTAGGTCGATTAGACTGAGGGATAGGAAAGTCCTGGTGGGTCAAAGATCAGATGACATCAAGTGGATAAGTTTGAAGGAGTGGTTCTTCATTTGAGGGGGGCATTGTTGGGTTGTAATGATTGCAAATAAAGTCCCACATTGAAAACATATGAAAAGGATTATAGACTTATAAGGGAAAGATATCTCCATTGGTATAGGTATTTTGTATAGAGCCCAAAAATAAAACCATGAGGACTTAAGCCTAAAGTGGATAATATCATACTATTGTGGAGATATATAAATTTCTTTTGGTCATAACAAAATTCAAGCCTGAGATCTCTCGAACCGCTTTGTCTCCATGCTTGTTTAGTATCGATTGGAGATGAAAAACATATGGTTTAGCGAAATCATCTTGAAGATATCTCGACATGGATATCGATAAAGGCAAGTCTTGTTAGGCTTGCTCATTGATTCCGAAGGAGGCTAGCATTGCGAGGCTAGCAAACTTTATCTACAAGGTTAGATTACGAACTCACAGATATAATTCCTAAATAAACACTTTGATCTATGGTTATGTCTAGTACATGTGTGTATCATGTATGCATGTGATGCATGTGTTATAATAATTTAGATTATTATTTCACTTTGGTTGTTTGTTTATTGAACCAAAAATGTAAATTATTTATATGGAACCTAAGAAGACCTAGTGTGACTAGGCGGTGGAAGTCCTAGTGGGACTAGGCAGTGAAAATTCTAGTGAGACTAGGCAAAACCAAGATCTTGTTGGGAACCAAGTAATGTAAGTCATGGTTGGGAACAAGATAGTGGAAGTCCTAGCGAGACTAGACAGTGGAAGACTTAGTTGTGAATTAGACAATGAAAGTCTTAAAGGAGCTAGAAGATGGAAGACCTAGTTGGAAACTACGTAAACTTAGTTGGGAATTAGTTAAGTCCAAGGTGGGCTAGCTATAAGCTGAACACTTAACAAAGAGAGAAGTCTTGGAGGAGTAAACTCCAAGCAAGTGAACCTATTAGGTTAGGTAAACCAAGTACTAAGTTTTGCATGCTTGCGTGTTTGTTTTATAGGAAAACATAGCTGGACAAAAACTCAGACGAGACTAATTGAAAACTAGTCTGAACGGTCAGATCCATGATTTGATTGATCGGAAGGTAGTTTGGTTGATCGAAAAGTGGAAGGGTCCGGTCGACCGTAAGTCGACGTGATTGGGTTCATACAAGTCGGTCCTCAAATAAGTTTTGACTGACATCCACACGACCAGAGGGTGTTCCAATCAACCGAAGGGCCAAAACTTAGCTTGAAAGGGATCAACTTTATAGCTAAGTCAGTGAAGGTCTAGTTGACAAAGGGAAGTCTAGTCGACCGGGAGAATGCCGATCGAATTCTATAAAAATTGAGTCAAGGCAGCATCTTCCAGCAACTATTGTAATCATTTTCTCTATTCTAAGTGATTGAAAGTGCTTCAAAGCTCTACTCGTGTGATTCGGGAAGTGTCAGGAGGAGTGTCGCAACATTCATGCCTTCAAATCGGACCAACTTGAATTTGTTTTTACCTACATTCTTATTCTTTGTATTACTACTATGATTTTATATTTATGATTGCCTTATGAAAACTATAAGAGTTTCTTCGTCTTCAAAAATTATCCCGAAAGGATAAAAACACTAGTGGAATCATATTGAGTGCATACTTTAGACGTAGCGCCCGAGGAACCAAGTAAATTTGCTATCTTCATTTGATTGTTTTTATTGTTTACTTTAATTATTCTAATGTGCTACTAACTAACTTGAATAGAAAAGATAAAGAATGAAGAAAAGGCATTATCATTATTCACCTCTCTTGTAACGACAAATTGATCCTGTCACATCATCGTATCATGTTACCATTTCTTCCTCATACAACATTCAAAAGAGACAAAAAAAAAAAAAAAAAAAAAATATTTTTTTTACCATAAATCAAGTTTTCCCATGTTTCATTCTCTTTTTATTTTTATTTTTTTTCAATGGTAAAAAAACGTTTGAACTTCAAGTTCACGGTTAGACCTGAAGCGAGCCAACTTTGGTTCAAGCCTGTAGACCCAATTATGGGTCTAGGCCAAGTCTAGTTCTCGGTCTAGAGTCGAGTCTAATCCTTAGTTAACTTAGGAGACTCCTTTGTCAAGAACCGAGTCATGTTTAATATGATAAGAACTGAGTCATGTTTAATATGGTCAGATAGAAAAGTATTTTCTACTGTTATTGCCTAAAGTTAAACTCTGTGAACTTTCCTAGCTTCTCCCTATAGTTGATTGGAATATTTACAATCATATCCTGGGGGCCATCACATGTTGAGTATCTTGCTTCTCAAAATTTTCCATGGCCATCTCAAGAGATTGAGATTTTGTTTTAAGACTATTATCGTAAAGCGCTGGGGGGTTAATAGCGCTCGTGGCTAATTTGTTCGATTCGAGTAAACATACAATGGAATAAATAAGCAACGTAAACACCAAGAATTTACTTGGTTTGGAGCCTGTGGCGAATTCTACTCCAAGGCTCGCATGTAAGAGTGCTTTCGATGGGAAATTATTATAGCTTCAGAAAATTACAACTTTGAATTACAATATTAATGCACTAATTAAAAGTATATCGACAAATAAGGCAGGAGAAATTAAGGTTTCCGGTTGTCGGAGTCGAGTTATGGCTTTGTCGGATCGTCCTTTGAGCAGCACACTGAAGAAGGATTGCAAGTTTGTGTTATCTTTCTGTTGCTGCTCGGACCAGGCTTAAATAGCTCGTTGAGGGCGCCTCCAACCTCCATAGGAGGCTCCTTCAAACCAGGGGTTATCCCCTTTTCCGCGGTGCCAATAAGCTCCGTCGCCTGCGCTGCTTATCCACCCGAAGGTGAGGAAGCTCCATGGAGGGCGCCTCCCATCCACCACCGAAGGCGCCTCTAAGCTCCATGGAGGACGCCTCCCATCCAGCATCGAAGGCACCTTCAGCAGCCTTGGAGGGCGCCCTCTGCCTTGCTGCACGGAGTCTTCGACTAATGCACCCAAGGTGCCTCCAAGCTCCATGGAGGGCACCTCGGGTATTGTTCATCCGAGACTTCTCTTGTGAAACTCCCTTCCTGCTAGGTATATTAGTCCACAAACAAAGTATACCTTATAAAACAAAGTTACCACAATAAAATAAGATAAATACAAGTATTTGAAAGTCACCGGACTATCCAGTTCTAACTTCGAATTTCGTGGAAACCCTAGGTCGAACCGACGCCTATTATTCCTTCACCGGGGAACGCATCCTCACCTACTCCTCTCAAGAGAGTTTACCTGTTGTCAGATCGGTCCTCCAGACTAACTGGACTTTCTGCCTAGGATTGCTACCCCTATGACCTAGGGTTTTTCATAGCCTAAGGTTACCACCCCCTAGGACCTAGGGTTACCACCACTTAGGATTTTCCACTTGCCTAACCGTAGCTAGGACTATCAATCACCTAAGGTTACCACCCCCTAGGGCCTAGGATTACCACCACCTAAGGTTTTCCACCTGCCTAGAATCCACTGGGACTTTTGCCAAGAGCACTTAGGACTTTCCTGCAAGCTTAATGAACCTTGTTAGATAACAGGACACCTTAACTTTGGACCCTTTGACATAATCAAAATATATATTCGATCATCGGATGCTCCAACATATTATTCAATCTTACTTCTAAGATTTTTGCTAGAGTTATAAGGAAATAATCTGAATTTGATATCATAGTAAAAATAACTCAAACTTATCTATCAAGACGGAGTGAAATGCTAAACTCAAACTGTTAGAATGGTCAGGTCGAGCTACTAGTGTCCAAGCTGCCAAGGAAGGCTAAATTGTCAAAAACGTCAACTGCCAGGGAAGGCTAAGCTACTAGGAAGGTCGAGTTGATAGAGTTGCTAAGTGGCCTGAGCGAATCAAACTGTCGAGTGACTCGAGTGGGTTGAGCTATCGAGTAGTTGTCGAGTGCCCTAAGTGAAGTGGTTCTTATTGGTTGCTACACCTGGATTCCGTTCTGTTCCCCTATACAAAAATTTGTACAAGCACAGAACTTAACCTAGCTACCCATGCACTCTACTGAAGTTAAACTTGGATTGCAAATGATGCTTAACATTATTAACCCATGTTGCTCTTCAGAAGTTAAACTTGGATTGGAAACGATACTTAACATTTTTACTCCAAGTTTAATCGATGTGATCTTCCTAAGTTAAACCATATTACAGAAGATGGTTAAACATATATTTCAAAGATTAGCTTCCAGGTTAAACATGACGAGGCACTAGGCCTTCTTGGGTATGGGATCATCCACCATTTCCTAGACAAAGCTTTTCAATGAAATTAGATGTCTAACTTCTTACAGTAACCCTAGGTTTAACTATAGAGACCACAATAGAAATACAAGATCGAAATGCAAAATCGAAATATAAAATTGATAGCACATAATCGATACATAAAATCACTAGCCTCTTGTGTTGGTGTTTTAGAATCCATGCAAAAAAACTAAGTAATTAATTCGAAGTGAAAACCATTAATTAGTTATACATTTCTTTGTAGCTAAAGACCTCTTGATCTTCTGTTGTATTCCTCTCCTTCTCTTGGACGTCGTGTGAGCGACGATCTACCAAGATGAAATCCACCCGAACCACTTCTTCTCCTCCAAGACTCTTGAGCCACCAAGGGATGCCAAAATAGAAAATTTCCTTCTTCTTCTTCTCGTCCAAGTAACCGGCCACCAAGTGCTACTCCTCTTCTTCTTCTTCCTCTCCAAGCAACCGGCCACAAGGATTTTCCAATCCTTGATGCCGCCGGCCCTAAGGAAGCAAAAGAGGAGACAAGGAGAAAGGTGTCGCTGGCCCTTATGGGAAAGAAAACAAAGAAAGAAGAAGAAAGGAGAGGGTCGGAAGAGAGGAAAGGAGGCAAGACTTAGGTTGTGTATTTCATGAGGCAACCTCTCCTTCTCTTTTATAATCCTTGGTCATAGCAAAAAAGGAAAGTTTTAAACATAATTAAAACTTCCTTATTTGTGACCTCCCATTAAAAAAAGAAATTTTAGCAATAATTAAAATCTCTCTTTTCTAAATTTCCTATTGTACATGGCAATAAAGGAAAGTTTTAAAATTAATCTCTCTCTTTTAAAACATGTAGACAACTACAAAAGGAAAGATTAATTAAAACTTCTCTTTTTAAATCATGGTTACAAAAAGGAAAGTTTTAGCAAAAATTAAAATCTCTCTTTTAAACATTATAAATAACTACAAATAAGGAAAGATTTTAACAAAATTAAAATCTCTCTTTAATCTTTTGTAGATAGTCATAAAAGGAAAGATTTTAAAATTTTAAAACTTTCTTTTAAAACCATGACGATGACTATAAAAGGAAATTTTAAAATTAAAATTTCTTTTTAAATCCCTTTATGAATGGCTACAAAAGGAAAGATTTTAACAAAATAAAATCTCCCTTTAATCCTAGTGTTGTGGCTGGCCCCATGCTTGGACACCAAGCATGGTTTTGGTCGGCCACCTCTTGGGCTCCAAGTTAATGCTTAGTCGACCCCCTTGCTCCAAGCAAGGATGTGTCCAACCCATTACTTGGGTAAGAAGTAGACTTGGTGGATACAAAGCTTTATAGATGCTACAATAGGGACCAAGAGGAGGAATTGCTTTTGGTCTCCCGATGAGCTTGAGCTTCCTGTATTCGCCTCGAACACCCAACTCAAGTTCATCAATAATAACTCATACCACTCACTACAAGAAAATCTTCATTCAACAATACTCAAATGACAACAATTTTATGCCAAATCGTTGTCTTTTTGCCTTTTAACAACGGTTTTAACAAAATCCGTTGTCTTTTAGCAATTTTTTTTGGCTTACAACAACGGTTTTTAAAAATTGTTGCCTATTTATGCTTTTTTTGGGCTACGACAACGATTTTTAAAGGTTACGACAACAGTTTTTAAAAACTGTTGTCTATGTGCGTTTTTTTTTTTATTACGACAACGGTTTTTGAAAACCGTTGTCTATTAAGTGTTGTTGAATACTGTTATTTTTTTCCTTCGTCGTTTTTTCCCTTCGCCATTTTTTGTAGCTGCGTTTCTTCTTTCCCTCTCCTCGAAATTTTTTGTCGCCGCATTCCCCCCTTTACCTTCTCGATCCCTAAGCATTTTCGTCCAACCTATGATCTCTTCACCTACATCGCGTTTTTCTTTGTCCTTTCCTCTGTTAGGATCGATGTACTCGGCTAGAGAGGGGGGTGTGAATAGCCGCCCCAAATCTTCGCGTTTCTTCCTACGATTAGGGTTAGCGCAGCGGAAATGAAACCGTAGAAACGAAAAGGAAGAAGGCAAACCTCAAACTTGATGGATGTAACGAGGTTCGGAGATGAAACTCCTACTCCTCGGCGTGTCCGTAAGGTGGATGAAGCCTATCAATCCGTCGGTGGATGAGTCCCCGGAAAACCGGCTAATAAGAACACTCCTTCTGGGTGGAGAAACCTCGCCACAGAAACTTCTTGCAACAGAAAGAAAGGTGTGCAAAAATATAGCACAAAACAGAAGACAATATGAATGTACAAAACAAAGCTTGCCTACTGTTCTTGTCGACTGGAATCCGAAGCAGCAACTTCAGTCGAGGAAAGCTCACCCGAAGCTTCAAGAAGGAGCTCACACGAAGCTTAGTAAGCTAAGAGCTCAGCAAAGCTCGATCACAGTCAGGAGTAGGAAGAAGAAGAGCAGCCCACTGTAGAAGCCCTTGAACTCCTTTTATAGCCTGCGAAGAAGACACAGAAGAAACTAGTCGTTGCTACGCAACGGCTAGGATGTGGACCGATCAGGCTTCATCCTGATCGGTCCACAAGGGTCCTGATCAGTCACAAGACCGATCAGGCCCTTCCCTGATCGATCATGGAGACCGATCAGGTCCTTCCCTGATCGGTCCCATGACCGATCAGGTCCTTTCCCTCCCGAAGGTGATCTCCTTCTGATCGTCTACTGATCGATCACTGATCGGTCTGCTGACCGATCAGATAAGCAACAGAATACTTCTGTTTGGTTACTGATCGGTCACCAGACCGATCAGATAAACCCAGCGTATCACTGGATCGGTCACCAGATCGATCCAGGTTTAGAGCTTCCAGCCCTAAACCCTACTTAGTCCTGAGAACGAGCTACCGAGCCCTCTCTGACCACAGTCCGGAGAACTAGCTACCGAGCCCTCTCCGACTTCGTCCGGTCCAGAGAACAAGCTACCGAGCCCTCTCTGACCACAGTCCGGAGAACGAGCTACCGAGCCCTCTCCGACTTCGTCCGGTCCAGAGAACGAGCTACCGAGCCCTCTCTGACCACAGTCCGGAGAACGAACTACCGAGCCCTCTCCGACTTCGTCCGGTCCAGAGAACGAGCTACCGAGCCCTCTCTGACCACAGTCCGGAGAATGAGCTACCAAGCCCTCTCCGAATTTCCGTGCCAAGTCTCCATCTTGGTCTTCTCCGTGCCAAGTCTCCATACTTGGACTTTTCCCGTGCCAAGCTCCCTGCTTGGACTTTTCACCAGATGTTTGGTCAACCTTGACCCATTTGGATTTCCCTTGCCTGGCTTCACTCACCAGGACTTCCAAACTTCATAGCTTCACTCACTAGGTCTTTTACCTGGCTTCACTCACCAGGGTTTCCCATCTGCCTGGCTTCACTCACCAGGACTTTCTCCAACTGCCTAGCTTCACTCACCAGGACTTTCACTTTCACCTAGCTTCACTCACTAGGATTTTCACCTGGCTTCACTCACCAGGACTTTCTCCAACTGCCTGGCTTCACTCACCAGGACTTTCACTTTCACCTAGCTTCACTCACTAGGATTTTCACCTGGCTTCACTCACCAGGATTTCCCGAACTGCCTAACATCCCAGTTAGGACTTCCCAGTCAAGTATCCGGTCAACCTTGACCTACTTGACTCTTCTTCATCCAACCTGATCAGACCCTGATCAGTATCTCTCCGCATGGACAACTGCACCTGTATTGTCCATGACTACATGTCTTTCTGTATTGTCAAACATCGAAACCATGACCAAGGTTTACGCTTGGTCAACTAGGTCAACCTTGACCTAGTGGAAATTGCACCAACATCCTCTCCAAGCCCTAAACCCGCCACCCCCCCCCCTCTCCTTTCCTCTCCAAGAACTAAACCCATCGCCCCTTCACGACTAGTAGCGAACCAGTCGCAGGGAGGGAGAGAGATGGGCAACAGAGGCCACAAGCACAGGAGCAACTAGGGGGATCAGCAACAGAGGCCGCATGATCCAGAGGACGACTTCGGGAATGAGTGGTGTGGCCAAGCAGCATGGCCGTGGAGGCACGGTCACGATAGTAGCGACGGCAGCGGCGTGAGGAAGGAGGGTTGCATGGAGTTCGAGGAAGGGTCGGATGGGGGATATGATGGAGGAGAGGGCCTTGCGAGGATGAGAAGCCTCATGGACGGTGACCTGGAGGAGCTCAAAGGGTTCTTGGACTTAGGGTTCGGCTTCAGCTACGACGAGATCCCGGGGCTCCAAGAGGGTATCAAGCTAGAACATAAGGCAGGCAGCCAAATGGTCCTGTATTATGGATCCAAAAGTATCACCCACCAAGTTGATAAACATTCTGCACCAGCTCAATTCCAAGGTATCATCAATATCTAGAGTCGGTACATACAAAGTGTTGGATATTGGAACCTTAATGGACCAATATCGGTTTTGTGGAAAAATCAAAATGCCATTAATAGATAGAAGTCATAATTGACTTCAAAATTGAAATCTACGTTTCGCATAGATAAATTTAGACTATTAATTTGCTCAAAATCGATTAAAGGTGAATGAGAAATTAATTGTTTAAAGTCGGGCCAAATAAACATTAATTACTCATTAATGATATATAAGGAAATGCATGGGAGAATAGTCCCATATCAGAAATTTTCGATGTGCATTCTTTGCTTATTAATGATGCTGTGTTAATGGAGTTAACTCAGAAAAAGACCAGGTGCTCTCTTCTCAGGGGCGAGCAGGTGCTCACACCTGTGAGCCCGCCACCCGCCACGTGCACACGTGCGCAATGGGCGCTTTGTAGGCGCACTTTGACATTGCAGTGCCTACGTGGCACTCGGGTGACGTATCAGACTCGTATCTGACATGGCAATGCCTATGTGGCATCCACATGGGCAAGAAGAGATGACTGGACTGTTGATTGGGGCAAACGGATGGCTACCGTTGATCAAAGAGGTGTGATGGATCGCCGGTGATGCGATCTGGAGCGTTGGATCGTGAATAGTCACGATCTGACCACTTGGGATGAGACTTAATCTGAAGCGTTAGGTCGAATGGATCAGTAGATTCCGATCCGATGGCTGATGACAATAGGCGAGATCTGAGGGTCACAACTCTTCAGATCTGATAGATGAGATTAAAGTGGGATATGTGAAGGGTTATAACTCTTCAGAATGGACGATCCAGATCGATCAAGCCCAAAGAACACATCCACTCACCCAAAAGGCATTCAACCTATAACTCTTCAGAATGGACGATCCAGATCGATCCAGCCCAAAGAACACATCCACTCACCCAAAAGGCATTCAACCTCTTCATTTGGTATAAATAGAACCCTCCAGATGCTGAAAAATTCATTCAAATCATCGAATTCATCTATTCTACTCTCTCTTGAGCATTCATCTCATCTTGTGCATAAAGAGTCCAAATAGCCTACGAGAAGGTTCGTTGGTCTCGGAATTCAGAGTGCTACGATTCTGAGACGTTCGTCGTTGTATCTTGGGAACGAATTGCTGCTATCCGTTAGCACCGTAGCGGAGCAATATCGTTTACGGAGATAGTGTCGAACACTAGCCTCGACGATCAATACAGTTTGCGCACTCCGGGAGATACCGAAGCCAACAGTCGTAAACGATATTCTGCAAACTGATATGGCTACTTCCAACGACGTTCCGACGGTCATTCCGATCGCCATTCCGCTAGCATCAATTCTGCACGGAGAAAAGCCGGAGAAATTCACCGGAGCCGACTTCAAAAATGGCAGCAGAAGATGCTGTTTTATCTAACGACGCTAAACCTTGTACAGTTTTTGCAGGAAAACCCGTCAGCCGCTTCGGAAGGTAGTAAGGTTGCCTGCAATGCATGGTCACACGGAGATTTCCTGTGCCGCAACTATATTCTCAACGCCTTGGACAACACGCTGTATAATGTGTATTGTTCATTGGAGACGACGAAATCTTTATGGGAATCACTTGAGAAGAAATACAAGACCGAAAATGTCGGATTGAAGAAATTCATCGTCGGCCGGTTTCTGGATTTCAAGATGATGGACTCTAAAAGCGTCTTAGCTCAAGTCCAAGATATGCAATTAATACTGCATGATCTGGACGCCGAAGGCATGAAGCTAAACGAGTCATTCGCAGTAGCTGCAGTAATTGAGAAGCTC
This sequence comes from Zingiber officinale, assembly GCF_018446385.1. Lineage (NCBI taxonomy): Eukaryota > Viridiplantae > Streptophyta > Magnoliopsida > Zingiberales > Zingiberaceae > Zingiber > Zingiber officinale. The sequence goes on along the minus strand of NC_055998.1, from coordinate 58,415,428 downwards.
CCTCCGTCATGGAAGGACTTCAAGAATTACCTCAAGCACAAGAAAAAGGAGATGGGACTGGAAGACTTGATCCTGAGGCTACGAATAGAGGAGGATAATCGAAAATTATCCGACTCTAGAGGAACCAAGCGGACTATTGACGAAATGTCCAACCTGGTCGAGCCAAACGTCAAAAAGCCAAAGCAGTTCAAGAAGAAGGCTCAAGTAAAGAAGTTCAAGGGCTCTTGCTACAACTGTGGAAAGTCAGGACACATGTCCAAGGACTGCAGACACCCGAAGAAGCCGACCAAGGGGCCAAAAGATGCTGCAAACCACGTCACAACCTCTCTTGAGGACTTGGATCTCACTGCGGTAGTGTTTGAATCCAATACAGTGGAGGATAACCCGAAGCAGTGGTGGATCGATACTGGAGCAACTCATCATATCTGTTCAGATAAAGCGATGTTCTTCAAGTATACTCCGATAAATGGAAGGAAGCTCTATATGGGCAATTCCACGACATCTCCGATCATCGGACTCGGAAAAGTTGTTCTGAAGATGACGTCTGGAAAGGAGCTAACTCTGATTGATGTGCTCTATGGTCCCGACATCAGAAAGAACCTAGTTTCTGGATCAGCACTTTTTAAGGCCGGGTTTAGACTAGTGTTCCAGTCCAACAACTTTGTCCTTACGAAGAATGGTGTCTTCGTAGGAAAGGGGTACTTAGAACAAAGTCTATTCAAAATGGTTGTAATGACTGTACTCCGAAAATTTGATGGTAATAAAATAATTGCTTCCAGCTATGTGGTTGAGTGTTTTAATTTGTGGCATGATCGACTCGGACATGTGCATAATAATACTCTGAAACGTCTCGTCAAACTAAATTTATTACCGAATGTCAATCTTGACGAAACACACAAATGTGAAGTGTGTGTGGAAGCTAAAATGACGAAACTACCTTTCCATTCGGTGGAAAGGTCAACAACTCCTCTAGAATTAATACATAGTGATCTATGTGATTTGAAATTTGTGCAAACTAGAGGAGGTAAAAAGTATTTCATTACTTTTATCGATGACTGCACGAGGTTCTGTTATGTCTTTCTTTTAAGAAGTAAAGGCGAAGCCTTAGAGGCGTTCAGAACCTATAAAACAGAAGTTGAAAATCAATTTGACAAAGAATTAAAATAATTCGTAGCGATAGAGGTGGAGAATATGGTGCACCGTTTGATGAATTTTGTTCAGATTCTGGCATTATCCATCAAACAACGGCACCTTACTCACCTCAATCGAATGATGTTGCTGAACGTAAAAATCGGACACTAAAAGAGATGATGAATGCCTTGTTGATAAATTCAGGCTTACCTCAAAACTTGTGGGGGGAAGCAATATTATCGGCAAATCACATTCTCAACAAGATCCCTCATAAGAAAAGTGATAAAACTCCATACGAACTATGGAAAGGTCGCGAGCCATCATACAAATACTTGAAAGTGTGGGGGTGCTTGGCAAAGGTCGAAGTACCTAAACCAAAGCAAGTAAAGATCGGACCTAAAACGTTCGATGCGGTATTTGTCGGATATGCCCATAATAGTAGTGCATATCGTTTCCTAGTTCACAAATCAGACATTCCTGATATTCATATGGGAACAACCATAGAATCTCAGAATGCGATATTCTTTGAAAACAAATTCCCAAATAATAAGAGAAACGTTGAAAATGATAACAACGAAAGTTCAAACAAAAATGACGTTACCGAACTTAGCTGTTATAAAAGGACTATTGATGATCAAAGCGAAGGGCTACGTCGTAGCAAACGGGCTAGAGCTGAGAAATCGTTCGGGCCAGATTTTATGACTTTCATATCGGAAATGGACCCAAGAACATTAAGTGAAGCTCTCTCTAGTCCTGATGCTCCAATGTGGAAAGAAGCTGTCAATAGTGAAATCGAATCCATCATGAATAATCATACTTGGGAATTAGTAGACCTTCCTTCTGGTAATAAACCATTAGGTTGTAAGTGGATACTAAAACGCAAATATAAAGCTGATGGATCAATTGACAAGTATAAGGCCAGACTTGTAGCCAAGGGGTACAAGCAAGAGGAAGGCCTTGATTATTTCGATACCTACTCACCGGTGATAAGGATTACGTCCATACGAGTGCTAATAGCCATTGCAGCACTGTATGACCTTGAAATATATCAAATGGATGTTAAGACTGCGTTCTTAAATGGTGAGTTGGAAGAAGAAATTTATATGGAGCTACCCGAGGGGTTTGTGGCTCTAGGAAATGAGAAAAAGGTGTGTCGACTTGTTAAGTCGTTGTACGGACTTAAGCAAGCGCCTAAACAATGGCACGAAAATTTGACAAAGTAATGCTGTCAAACGAATTCAGAATAAATGAATGTGACAAATGCATTTATGTCAAAGACACACCTAAAGGTTATGTAATCATCTGTCTATACGTAGATGACATGCTGATAATGGGCAATAATCATGATATAATCATGACTACAAAGAAAATGTTGACCAAAAATTTTGATATGAAATATATGGATCAAGCAGATGTTATATTAGGAATTAAAATTCTTAGGACATCAGAAGGGATAGTTCTGACACAATCCCATTATGTAGAGTTAGTATTGAAAAGATTCAATGCGTACGATTTCTCTACAGTAAAAACACCTATGAATCTAAGTCAACACTTAGCGAAAAACCATGGTGAGACCTTATCGCAGTTGGAATATTCTCGGATAATAGGCATTTTGATGTATCTCACAAACTGCACACGTCCGGATATTGCCTGTGCGGTTAACAAGCTGAGTCATTTTACGAGTAATCCAAACGACACCCATTGGAAAGCATTGATGCGAGTTCTTAGATATTTGAAATATACTATGAACTATGGATTACATTATGGAAAATATCCCGCTGTGCTGGAGGGATATTGTGACGCTAATTGGATATCAGATACAAAAGACTCCAAATCCACTAGTGGATATGTTTTCACGATCGGTGGGGGAGTAGTATCGTGGAAATCCACTAAGCAGACGTGCATTGCTCGGTCAACTATGGAATCCAAGTTTATAGCACTAGACAAAGCAGCTGAGGAAGCTGAATGGCTACGAAATTTCTTGGAAGATATTCCGAGCTGGACGAAACCTGTGCCTGCCGTACTGATCCACTGTGATAGTCAATCGGCGATTGGAAGGGCACAAAGTAATATGTACAATGGGAAGTCACGACATATACGTCGTAGACATAATACCATTAGGCAGTTGATCTCGAATGGAGGGATTACAATCGACTATGTTAAGTCCAAAGATAATTTGACAGATCCTCTTACGAAAGGGTTGAGTCGAGATCAAGTATACTGCTCATCAAGAGGAATGGGATTAAAAATCTACAACTAAAAACGACTGTAACGGTAACCCAACCTTGTTGACTGGAGATCCCAAGATCTTGGTTCAAAGGGACAACGAAGTTACAGAAGTTGTGTTACAGCACATGAGATATTTTATCTCTATCCCAATCCTAGGATGAATTTGTGCTGTCCTACCTCATGTAGTGAGGTTAAGTGACTTCTATACCTTATAAGGTAGAGTATGGTAGGATACTCCTGATAGAAGTGTCACCTATATGAGTGTGAAGATAGGCCGCTTCAATGAAACACTCATGAATCCAAGATGGTGTCCATGGGCGAAACGGAACCAACCATGAGAACCTAAAGTAGGTGAGATAGGTCTCTGTGTGGGTGTTATTGTCTTAGTATACACCAACAACTGAGCAGTTCAAGACATCACGTTCATTACGTAGCCTAGTATACTCGATAGCATTCCACTACGGAAGGTTCAAAGCCACAAGCTACCTCTCCCGATGCAGTGACTTATCGATTGGACTCTTGTAAAGTGTCAGCATGCATATACGCATTGCATTAATTTTCATTCATGTGGGGGATTGTTGGATATTGGAACCTTAATGGACCAATATCGATTTTGTGGAAAAATCGGAATGCCATCAATAGATAGAAGTCATAATTGACTTCAAAATTGAAATCTACGTTTCACGTAGATAGATTTAGACTATTAATTTGCTCAAAACCGATTAAAGGTGAATGAAAAATTAATTGTTTAAAATCGGCCCAAATAAACATTAATTACTCATTAATGATATATAAGGAAATGCATGGGAGAATAGTCCCACATCGGAAATTTTCGATGTGCATTCTTTGCTTATTAATGATGCTGTGTTAATGGAGTTAACTCAGAAAAAGACCAGGTGCTCTCTTCTCGGGGGCGAGTAGGTGCTCGCACCTGTGAGTCCGCCACCCGCCACGTGCGCACATGCGCAATGGGTGCTTTGTAGGCGCACTTTGCACTTACGCATCATCGCGAGGAGCATTGAGAAACTTAAATTTATGCTCCAGATGACATTACAGTGCCTACGTGCATAAAGAGTCCAAATAGCCTACGAGAAGGTTCGCTGGTCTCGGAATTCGGAGTGCTACGATTCCGAGACATTCGTTGTTGTATCTTGGGAACGAATTGCTGCTATCCGTTAGCACAGTAGCGGAGTAATATCGTTTACGGAGATAGTGTCGAACACTAGCCTCGACGATCAATATCAATTTGCGCACTTCGGGAGATACCAGAGCCAACACAAAGTAAGTGTTTCTAACATGTATCATTTCCTCATACCTTGACAGCATCAGTAAATTTGCCAAGGATAATAGGGATGGTTTCTTTAACTTGCTCAGTTGTCAAGTTGCTGACATAGCCAGAAGTGAGGTCATTTTGGCCAATATCGAAGGTGTACAAAGCCTGTGAGAAGTATTTTTCTAGAGGTAACAAATCTTTGAAGATGGCTCTTGCACGAAAACCAAGCTACAATTACCCAGAAGTTCTAAAACAAGGTTTAGTATAATTTTTTTTTGAGCTCTTAGATCAAAATAAAAGTATATAGATGTGCAGTACTTGCCTTCGGTGTGAGCTAGCAGGGATCTAGTTTTGAATTGCTCAAACTGGTGGAACTGCACATCCAAAGAGAAGGGGTTGTAACCAGTTTGGAAGAAAGTTGTGTTCTGTCTTAGGATGGTTGATCCAGCCGTAGCAAAATTATACCATGGGAGAAATTTGTCCCCATTGAATCAAGGTATGCGCTGATAAAAGGAAGTCCAAGTGCCTGAGCTGTAGGTTCAAAATTGTCATGAGAAGGTACATCCAGATGAATTGTTTTGTTTCCTATAAATTCTTCTATTACGAATTGGACTCTCCTAGTCAAAAACACCCCTTTGTATGCACTTATAAGTGGCACATTTCAAAGGCACAATATTTTCGATCATGCAAAGGCTCTGCATTATTCAAACAATGATATAGGCACATGTTAAATAGTCAACCATGCTTACAAACAGGTCATCCTTGCATAGAGTGCTCGGCATCAAAGTCAAGCTATAGTTACCTGGCTAAAACCATCTGGCCAAGTGATTAAAACAGCATAGGTCGAATATCTTCAGGTTCAATGTCTTCTGGAACGTCACCGTATTGTAATTTTTGCGCCCCGGTCCATTCATCCTATATAGACAGTTTCAGTAGTGGCAATAATTAGTATGTGCACTTCCATTTGTTCCCAAGAAAAAGATAAATAAGTCAATGTGGCATGTCCAGATACTCAGATGCACATGCATGTATTTCTCTTTTCAGCCAAGTTTACTAAGATGGATAACTAGGAGGTGGAAGGAGAGGAACAAGTAACACAAATAAATAATAGTGGCCTATGATCCATGTGCAATTGTGTGACTTTTTTCCTCTCAACCCTCATCGTCCCAACCATGTAAATCTGGCCTTAGTTTAGCAATTATGTGAAGTCATTCTCCCTATTAACAAATAAAACAAAGATTTTGCATTAGTTGGTAGTTCCATGTTTTTTTGAGGATTCATTCAGCATTTGTTATTGAGAAAATAATAAACTCAATAGTTATCTCTTGGATAAAATCTAACAATAGTAAATGCTATTGGAAATCTATATGATGGCTCAAAATCGGACTCCTTGAATCAAAATATTCAAATGCTTAACTCCCTTTTTCATGAATCAAACTCCAGGTAAGCAAAAAATAACAAAGACTTAATGACATTATGATTATAGGTATGCAATACATACAACACTTTGGGCAGAGCGATCATTTCTTCTAACTGTAGTAGGATGAAGCAAAAATTCATCATCTGAATCAGGAACTTTCACTCTGATAGCTCTGATAGATCTATCATATGACACTGCTGTTGACACTGAAAAAGGAATACTATTTGTCATATTAATTCAAGGCTATCACTTTCTTAATAATAAAGGCGGCTGCAACAGGCAAAAGTAATATTTTCTTTACCATCTTAAGATAGTCATTTTTTTCTGTAATTTTTTTATATCAGTTAATCATATTATCAAGTCAAAAAATATTAGATGTGGCAGCTATCTTGGAAAAACACAAAAATTAATATATTCTCTTAAACATGTAAGTTGATTTCCATATTCAGCCATCAATAATTTGCAATCTATTATGTCTAAATGACCAGTGTCTAGAATGCTCACTGATTGGATGACATATTAAAGCTACTTGAAGCTATTATGGGAGCATCTCGAAATTACATGGATGAATTGTTTTGTTTCCTATAAATTCTTCTATTACAAATTGGACTCTCCTAGTCAAAAACACCCCTTCGTATGCACTTATAAGTGTCACATTTCAAAGACAATATTTTTGATCATGCAAAGGCTCTGCATTATTCAAACAATGATATGGGCACATGTTACATTGCTATATGTGTATAGGAAGAGCATAAAGACATCCATAAAGCATGGGTTGGGGACAAAGTTGAATCAGCGGATTAAGTTACCACAATCCTTGTAAAATAAATGTAATGGTTGACGGGACCAGAATCTATCGGCAGACCAATCCACATGATGCCAATAAATGCAACTTTTATCATCTACCTCAAAGGTAATTCATTTATCTTTTGGTAATAATTACCATCTGGTGTATTTTATATTCTCTGTCAACAAATTCTTGTGTGATTTCTTTTTTACCTGTACTGAAACATTTAACCATTCTTACTTAATTGTCTGGTATAGATGTCCACATGCTTTACTCTCTATGAACTGACAGAGACATATTTTCAATTACTTTATTATATACGATAAAGGATTATCCCAAAAACTATAGTAGCTAGATAATTGCATTATTATAGAGATCCATGATTACTTTTTACCTCTCTATATATCTTATGAAGACAACCCTGTTGGTGCAATCATGCCCTGGATGTTTTCAATGTGTTGACAACTATTTAAGTTTAGGTTAATACACTTGGATCTAACATGTGCTGCAAGTTTTACAGGGAGAAGTCCAAGGAGGTCGAGGACCAGAGTTTTGGCAAGAAAGTTCAAGGATGCGTTCATCTGGCACGAGGTATTAGTTGGGAAACCAGCAAGCAATCGATTGGTAAATCGATTGAGGCGCATAACTATGGAACAGAATACTGCTGAATCGATCAGCCGATCGATTGGAGGAAACCAATCAATCGGCCGATCGATTGATAGCCTCTACGCGAGAGCACAGAGGGAACTTGGATCGATCATCCGATCGATTGTAGGAATCCAATCGATCAGCCGATCGATTCACATTCTTCCTGCGCAAGAACACAGTGCGAACCTGGATCGATCAGCCAATCGATTGAAGATAACCAATCGATCGTTCGATCGACTCACAAGGTTTCTGCACAAAGGAGCAGTGCAATTTTGAATCGATCAACCGATCGATTGGAAGTAACCAATCGATCGGTCGATCGATTGAATCTACTTCTGTACCTATGAAATTTGCGGCTGAATCGATCCTGTGTTGGCCCAATCGATCATGACGGCGCTCAACGACTATATTTGAATCGATTGGAGATGTGCTCAATCGATCGATGGCGACGATCACATGAGAAACAGCTACTTTTGAAGACGAATAAAAAGGGGAGATGCACTGTAGCAAAAATAACGATTTTTGAATACTCATTGTGCTAAGCAAAAAAGAGCTCTCCAAGTAATTTCAAAGCAAAAGATTTTGAGTCTCTTCCTCCTAATCCTAGATCTCATCTTATAAGAGGAAGAGGCAACCTTGTAAAGGTTTCTCCACCTTCATTTGTGATAACGAGAAAGAGAAGTTCATATTGGAGTTTGATAGTGTGGGTGTGTGCCTTGGATTAGTCACCTCAAGGAGGTGGAGACCAAGTAAACCAAGGAGTTAGCGTTGTTTTCTTATCTATCTTGTCCTTCATTTCTCTCTATTTACTTTCGCTAACAAGTTGTAGGTGAAAAATCGAAGAAAGGCTATTCCCCCCCCCCCCCCCCCTCTAGCCGAACGCAAAGGTCCTATCAATTGGTATCAGAGCAAGGAACGCATAAGAAGAACTCATCGTCAACCGAAGCATCAAGATGGCGTTTCAAGAGGGATATAGCACCGCTCGACCACCTTTCTTTGATGGCAACGATTTCACATATTGAAAAGGTAGGATGGAATATTATTTGATGAATGATATTGAAAATTGGTTTAGTGTTGTAGATGGATTTGAGAAACCAAAAGACGGATCGGGAGCACCTCTTCCAACCAAGGATTGGACAAAAGAGATGGCAAAGAAGGCCCAAGCAAATGCAAAAGCCACAACAACATTACAATGTGGACTCTCAAAGGAGCAATTAAGCAAAGTTAGACCATTCAACTCCGCCAAAGAGCTTTGGGAGAAGCTCATTGAATTAAATGAGGGATCAAGCGAATCTAGGAGGGCCAAGAGAGATCTTTTGTTGGGGCAACTTCAAACCTTCACCATGAAAACCAATGAGACTGTGAGTCAAATGCTTGGAAGATTCAAGGAGATAGTGAATGGACTCCATGTAATAGGTGAGAAAATTGACAATAGGGATCTTTTAAAGTATGTTCTTCAATCTTTTCCTAGAACCACCTTATGGGCATCAATGGTTGATGCGTATAAGGTATCTAGGGATCTTTCTTTGGTTAAGCTTGATGAATTATTTTGTGAATTTGAACTTCATGAACAAGCTAATATGGTTTCAAAAGAGAAAGGTATGACTCTTATTGTAGAAAAGAAGGAAAAGAAAAAGAAGAAAGAAAAGAAGGTGGAATCCTCATCATCCGAATCCGAGCAAGAATCATCGGATAGTGATGATGAAATGTCGGCAAGTGAAGTGGCACATTATGTCAAAAAGATGATGGGAAGATCAAGGAAATTCACAAGAAAGGATGGGAAGAAAATGTTTCAACCTTCAAAAGGTAAAAGTAGTCAAAGTTCAAGTTTTAATACTAATGTCATTTGTTATGAATGTAACAAGAAAGGACACATCAAGCCAAATTGTCCAGAATTGAGGAAGAAAGAGGAAAAGGAGAAGAAGAAGGAGGAAAAGTGTAACGCCCAGCAATTTTATATGAATTTCTTTAAGAATAAGAGAAAATGGAATAAAAAAAAAAGAAAAGAAAAAGAAGAGTGGTCAAGGCTTGAACCTTGAACCTCTTAACAAGTGGCAAGTTTTAAGTAGTATGGGATAACCAGTAGCCCAGGAGGAAGTATTGTTAGGAAGGAAAGGGAAATTGTAGTTAAGGGTAGGGAGGGTGAAGGGACACCTTTCTCCCTTCACTTAGAAGAAAAGTTTATCTTTCCTTTCTCCCCTTCACTTAGCATGAAGAGTTCATTTTCTCTTCTCCCTTCATTTAGAATAAATGAAGGGAAGAATGAAAAGGTGTTTTCCCTTCTCCCTTTCATTTGGAATAAATAGGAGTAAGGGAAAGAAAAGTTATTCTTTTCCTTCTTCCTCCTTCTTCTCCCTCCACCGAAATTTGCCTCCTCCTCCTCCATTTTCGGAATTCAAGCTAAAGGTTCCTTCCTAGGAAAACTTCACAAACAGAAGCCCTTAGAACATACTTCTTCTTACAAGAAAAACAAGAAAAAGGGAGTTCTAGAAGCGAAAAGTCTTCTTATTCTTCTCCACCAAGGGTATTTTCTTAGTAAACCAAGCAAGAGGAAGTAAGTATTCCCCTCACCTGCAGTACAAGTAGTTTTTCCTTGTTGTTTTCTTCTTTTTTTATGTTGCTCAAAACCTAGAATCATGTCCTTGTAAGTTTCGGCCAAGAAAGAAACAAAAAGGCTTAGGAAAGTTTAAACTCCAAATAGACTTACTTATGCTTTCTCTCATGATACCTAATATGTTATGTGATGTTATTAAGATGCTATTCATGATTTATGTAGCTTAAAAACCTAGGACACATGCCCTTAAAGTTTCGGCCAAGAAGAAATAAAAGTCTTAGGGAAGTTTAAACTCCAATTAGATTTGCTTATGCTTTTTCCCATGATACCTAATATGTTATGTGATATTATTTAGAAGCTATTCATGGTTGATGTTGCTAAAAACCTAGGAACATGCCCTTGTAAGTTTCGGCCAAATATGAATTAGGGTTTGAAGAGAGTGTTCAAAACTTTAACCATGCTTGATTATGATTCCTCATGATGTGTAATCTATTAGGTGATGTTAGTTTGATGTCTCCATGTTTTTATGTTGCTTAAAAACCTAGGGACGTGCCTTGTAAGTTTCGGCCAAGAAAGAAATGAAAAGGCTTAGGGAAGTTTAATTCCAACTAGACTTGTTTATGTTTTCTCCCATGTTATGCTATGTATTATGTGGTATTAGTTTGATGTTCCATGCTTAAATGTGGCTTAAAAACCTAGAATCATGCCCTTGTAATGTTTCGGCCAAGAAGAAATAAAAGGCTTAGGGAAGTTTAAACTCCAACTAGACTTGCTTATGCTTTTTCTCTCATGATACCTAATATGTTATGTGATGTTATTAAGATGCTATTCATGATTTATGTGGCTTAAAAACCTAGGACACATGCCCTTGAAGTTTCGGCCAAGAAGAAATAAAAGGCTTAGGGAAGTTTAAACTCCAATTAGACTTGCTTATGCTTTTTCCCATGATACCTAATATGGTATGTGATGTTATTAAGAAGCTATTCATGGTTGATGTTGCTTAAAACCAAGGAACATGCCCTTGTAAGTTTCAGCCAAATATGAATTAGGGTTTGAAGAGAGAGTTCAAGACTTATATATGTTTTAAGCTTTTGCATGTGAACTATTTCTTTTCTTGCTACTTTTGATGGTAGCCACTTGATATTAATTTGGACTTATTTGGATGGTTTATACTTAAAGTGAACTTATACTTTCTCTTGTTTCCATGAAACCTTGAAATGTTAAGCACTTGTTTAATTAGAGAATTGTTAGTTATCATGAACTCTAGAGAACAATATACATGTTTAGTTTCCCTCTTATTTAGTACGCTTTATGCTCTAGTTAAACAAGCATGTATCATGTTTCAAGTAATAGATAGTAAATTCAATTTTATATGCATGAATGCTGGCGTGTTCACCTAGTTTGTTTATATGATTAAGTTTTAATTTTCTTTCGCTGCAATGATTGCATATGCATGTATGTATGTTGGCGTAGCGCCGCCCTTGCTATAAGTAGGGGAAGGGCGAGCGTTACGGTTTGGTATCAAAGCGGGTCTTCCTTTCCACTACACACACATCAAGTCTCTATCCTGCCGCTCCAAGTAAGAAGTTCTATGCCTACTCTATTTCTTCTATGTATGATAAGGAATGCTTTAGTTTAAGTATGCATGAATGTAGGTTAAAATGATAATAATCTATTGCTAGCCTTGTTGTCATTGATGAAGATAAGCATGGCTAGAAGACGCAATAACAGAGTTGATGAGACAGTACCCCCACCTGATCTGATGCATGTAGTTACTGAACTCCAGCATCAGGTTACATAACAGCAGCAAGTGATTAATGCTCTGATGAATCAGCAAGGGAACCCTACCACCCCACCAGTGAACCAGAATCAGATGTCAGTCATACCTATAGATGCACCAGTACCACCGATAGGCCCAGCCCCAGTAGTTCGACAAGAGGCGTATCTAATTCAGTGGCAGAGGCTGAAGCCGAAAAATTTCTCTAGCACTTGTGAATCATGGGACGCTCAAGCCTGGTTCAAGACTATGGAAAGTATAGTAGAGCTACTGGACTGGCCTAAACATTAAAAGGTTAAGTGTGCATCATTTTTCCTTTCAGGAGATGCTAGAATGTGGTGGGACAGGATTAAAGCAAAGAGGCAAGTGAACCAAATGAGATGGACGGACTTTGAGGCTGAATTTTTCGAAGAATTCTTCCATATGCGTGTGACAAACAAGCACTACGACGAGTTCACCGAGTTCCGGCATGGTGACCTATCAGTTAATGAAGCTATGAAAAGATTCAACCGACTCGCGCGCCTATGCCCAGAGTTGGTCAGTACCGAAAGAGAAAGGGTCCGACTCATGCTAAAGATGCTCCGACCCGAAATAGCTCTGAATGTGGCCAGCGGGGTTAATAGACCACAGACCGCAGAAGAGTTGTTCAACAGTGCCCTAATCACCGAACACTACCTGAAGGCGCTGAACGAGGGCAAGAGTCAAGCCCAGTCAAGAGGACAGAAACCTCAAAGTACCAAAGCTAGCTGGAAAGGAAATCACAGTGGTAAGAGAAAGCAATGGAACAACCCTAAGGGCGGTTAAGCAAACAAACAACCCACGTACCCTCAGTGTACTACATGTGGAAAGAAGCATCCCAGGATGTGCCACAAGGGCACAAATAGGTGCTTCAACTGTGGACAGGAAGGGCATAGAGCCAGGGACTGCCCTACCCAAGTTCAGGAACCTCCTCAGCAGTATATTCAGAACAGGGGTGCTCCCTCACAGCTACACCAGATGCAAGCTACGATAGAAGGTACTCAGATAAGCCAAGGGAGATTGGAAGCCCCGTCAGTTACGACAAATGCCAGGGTTTTCTCTCTCACCAAGGAAGATGTGGCGAATGTTTCTACGGTTGTCATAGGTCAGATATTTATTTTCAATCAGCATGCTACTATATTATTTGATACTGGGGCAACACACTCGTTCGTCTCTACGCCTTTCACAAAGAAGATAGTCATGCCATCACAAGCTTTAAATTGCAAATTCTTAACGACCCTACCTTCGGGAGAAGTAATGTCATCTACTCATATGTTGCAAGCCGCACCTATCAGAATCGCAGATAGAGAACTATATTGTGATCTGATAGTACTCGACATGTAGGATTATGACACTATATTAGGTATGGATTTCCTGAGCAAGTACGGTGCCTCGAAGGTAATTCATTTATCTTTTGGTAATAATTACCATCTGGTGTATTTTATATTCTCTGCCAACAAATTCTTGTGTGATTTCTTTTTTACCTGTACTGAAATATTTTCCCATTCTTACTTAATTGTCTGGTATAGATGTCCACCTGCTTTACTCTTTATGAACTTACAGAGACATATTTTCAATTACTTTATTATATACGATAAAGGATTATCCCAAAAACTATAGTAGCTAGATAATTGCATTATTATACAGATCCATGATTATTTTTTACCTCTCTATATATCTTATGAAGACAACCCTGTTGGTGCAATTATGCCCTGGATGTTTTCAATGTGTTGACAAATATTTAAGTTTAGGTTAATACACTTGGATCTAACATGTGCTGCAAGTTTTGCAGGGAGAAGTCCAAGGAGGTTGAGGACCAGAGTTTTGGCAAGAAAGTCCAGGGATGCGTTCATCTGGCACGAGGTATTAGTTGGGAAACCAGCAAGCAATCGATTCGTAAATCGATTGAGGCGCATAATTATGGAACAAAATACTGCTGAATCGATCAGCCGATCGATTGGAGGAAACCAATCGATCGGCCGATCGATTGATAGCCTCTACGCGAGAGCACAGAGGGAACTTGGATCGATCATCCGATCGATTGTAGGAATCAAATCGATCAGCCGATCGATTCACATTCTTCCTGCGCAAGAACACAGTGCGAACCTGGATCGATCAGCCAATCGATTGAAGGTAACCAATCCATCGTTCAATCGACTCACAAGGTTTCTGCACAAAGGAGCAGTGCAATTTTGAATCGATCAATCTATCGATTGGAAGTAACCAATCGATCGGTCGATCGATTGAATCCACTTCTGTACCTATGAAATTTGCGGCTGAATCGATCTTGTGTTGGCCCAATCGATCATGACGGCGCTCAATGGCTATATTTGAATCGATTGGAGATGTGCTCAATCGATCGATGGCGGCAATCACGTGAGAAACGGCTACTTTTAAAGATGAATAAAAAGGAGAGATGCACTGTAGCAAAAATAATGATTTTTGAATACTCATTGTGCTAAGTAAAAGAGAGCTCTCCAAGTAATTTCAAAGCAAAAGATTTTGAGTCTCTTCCTCCTAATCCTATATCTCATCTTATAAGAGGAAGAGGCAACCTTGTAATGGTTTCTCCACCTTCGTTTGTGATAACGAGAAAGAGAAGTTCATATTGGAGTTTGATAGTGTGGGTGTGTGCCTTGGATTAGTCACCTCAAGGAGGTGGAGACCAAGTAAACCAAGGAGTTAGCGTTGTTTTCTTATCTATCTTGTCCTTCATTTCTCTCTATTTACTTTCGCTAACAAGTTGTACGTGAAAAATCGAAGAAAGGTTATTCACCCCCCCCCCTCTAGCCGAACGCAAAGGTCCTATCAATTGGTATCAGAGCAAGGAACGCATAAGAAGAACTCATTGTCAACCGAAGCATGAAGATGGCGTTTCAAGAGGGATATAGCACCGCTCGACCACCTTTCTTTGATGGCAACGATTTCACATATTGAAAAGGTAGGATGGAATATTATTTGATGAATGATATTGAAAATTGGTTTAGTGTTGTAGATGGATTTGAGAAACCAAAAGACGGATCGGGAGCACCTCTTCCAACCAAGGATTGGACAAAAGAGATGGCAAAGAAGGCCCAAGCAAATGCAAAAGCCACAACAACATTACAATGTGGACTCTCAAAGGAGCAATTAAGCAAAGTAAGACCATTCAACTCCGCCAAAGAGCTTTGGGAAAAGCTCATTGAATTAAATGAGGGATCAAGCGAATCTAGGAGGGCCAAGAGAGATCTTTTGTTAGGGCAACTTCAAACCTTCACCATGAAAACCAATGAGACTGTGAGTCAAATGCTTGGAAGATTCAAGGAGATAGTGAATGGACTCCATGTAATAGGTGAGAAAATTGACAATAGGCATCTATTAAGGTATGTTCTTTAATCTTTTCCTAGAACCACCTTATGGGCATCAATGGTTGATGCATATAAGGTATCTAGGGATCTTTCTTTGGTTAAGCTTGATGAATTATTTTGTGAATTTGAACTTCATGAACAAGCTAATATGGTTTCAAAAGAGAAAGGTATGGCTCTTATTGTAGAAAAGAAGGAAGAGAAAAAGAAGAAAGAAAATAAGGTGGAATCCTCATCATCCGAATCCAAGTAAGAATCATCGGATAGTGATGATGAAATGTCGACAAGTGAAGTGGCACATTATGTCAAAAAGATGATGGGAAGATCAAGGAAATTCACAAGAAAGGATGTGAAGAAAATGTTTCAACCTTCAAAAGGTAAAAGTAGTCAAAGTTCAAGTTTTAATACTAATGTCATTTGTTATAGATGTAACAAGAAAGGACACATCAAGCCAAATTGTCCAGAATTGAGGAAGAAAGAGGAAAAGGAGAAGAAGAAGGAGGAAAAGTGTAACGCCTAGCAATTTCATATGAATTTCTTTAAGAATAAGAGAAAATGGAACCAAAAAAAAGAAAAGAAAAAGAAGAGTGGTCAAGGCTTGAACCTTGAACCTCTTAACAAATGGCAAGTTTTAAGTAGTATGGGATAACCAGTAGCCCAGGAGGAAGTATTGTTAGGAAGGAAAGGGAAATTGTAGTTAAGGGTAGGGAGGGTGAAGGGGCACCTTTCTCCCTTCACTTAGAAGAAAAGTTTATCTTTCCTTTCTCCCCTTCACTTAGCATGAAGAGTTCATTTTCTCTTCTCCCTTCATTTAGAATAAATGAAGGGAAGAATGAAAAAGTGTTTTCCCTTCTCCCTTTCATTTGGAATAAATAGGAGTAAGGGAAAGAAAAGTTATTCTTTTCCTTCTTCCTCCTTCTTCTCCCTCTACCGAAATTTGCCTCCTCCTCCTCCATTTTCGGAATTCAAGCTAAAGGTTCCTTCCTAGGAAAACTTCACAAACAGAAGCTCTTAGAACATACTTCTTCTTACAAGAAAAACAAGAAAAAGGGAGTTCTAGAAGCGAAAAGTCTTCTTCTTCTTCTCCACCAAGGGTATTTTCTTAGTAAACCAAGCAAGTGGAAGTAAGTATTCCCCTCACTGTTAGCTAGAGTCCTAGAGTCAATCATTTGATAATTGTATTTTTGGACTTGTTGTATCATATTCTATATATAAATAAAGGCATTTGGTTATTATACTTACTTGTATTGGTGCCAAATAAACTAAGTATAATAGTGTCCTTAAGTAGAAGGTTCTTAGCTATATCAATCGATTGGTTGAATCGATAGTGAGATGATATAGGGAACACTACTCTTAATCATTTCTAGTCGAGTATTAACATTCAGGGACAATGTTAATGCGACGAGACTAGCATGTAGGTCAACTCGATGACTTGATCTCACAAGTCATGGATATAGGATATCAAGTTGACACATGATTATGCATTAGAGAATATATACTGAATGACCCGCCATGAGAAAGTATCATGGATCGTTATATGAGTGTCATATACTTTCTTATGTGGCTATTAGTATGACTACTAGTTTTTAGACCTGAAGTCACCATGGATCCTTACATAAGTAGTTATATACTTTGGTTTCGTCAAACGTCACCCGTAACTGGGTGGACTATAAAGGCGATTACTGGGTATGTAACGAATTATGCAGAGGGATGTGAGTGATGTAGATGGGATCTATCTCTCCTATATGATGGGAGGGACATCGATATTCTTGATAGAGTGAGACCACTAAGTGCATGGCCATGCCTAAATGAGTCAATATGAGATATTGAACTCATTTGATCGAGTGAGTCTACTTGGAGTTCAAGATTTAGATTGGTCAGAGGATGACACGGTCTATGCCTCACATTGATCAATCTAGATGTCTAGGATAGAAGGACACTTGTCATATATTGTGAAGAGTCACAATTGATAGTCACAAGGTGATGTTGGATCTCAACATTCTTGTAACTTGGGTAGTAATGATGTATTGCTAAATACCGCTCATTACTTATGCTTCTAAATGAGTTTAGGGGCATTGCCAACGTTAAAAGAACCTATTGGGTCACACACAAAGAACAAGTGGATTGAGATTAGGTTCATATGATGAACCAAGAGGATTAGATTCATGTGATGAATCAAATTGGATTAAGAGTAATCCTAATTGGGCTAATTGAGTTGGACTCAAGTTGATTCATGTGTTCAATGAGTCTAATTTAGATTATGACTCATTGAATCAATTTAATTAAATGAATTAGATTCATTATATTAAATTGACTTGAATTAAATGGTTGGATTAGATCAACCATGAGAGAGATTAAGTTAAGTTTGACTTGACTTGAGAGGAAGAGGAAGAGTCAAGTTTGACTTGACTTTATGCCACATCATTTGTGACTTGACATTAGGAGAACTAATGATGATGTGCCACATAATCACATGTGCCACCTCATGGAGGTTACAACTATTCTCTTTAATGGCCTCCACATTAATTGTGATTAATGTGAAGGGGGTTACACCACTTGTAGTGGCCGGCCACTTGATAAAAAAAAAGAGAAGTTTTCTTTTGGTGAGTAACTCTCATTCAAGTCATCTTCCTCCTCCTAAGCTCTCTTCTTGCTCCTTCTCTTCTCTTGGTCGTGGGTTTCAAGCAAGGGAGAAGAAAGGAGAGTGAATCTAATCCAAGAAGAAAGGTTAGTGAAAGTCACATAGAGATTTTAGAGGAGTGTGTTCTCTTTTTTTCTTTTCTTCTTCTTCCAATCCCATCCGAGAGCATCAAGAAGTGCTATCACACTTGTGGTGTTCTCTTCTCCATCTTTGTGTGTTAGAAAACACATCTTGTTCGTGTGGATACTTCTAGAGAGTTGTCTACTTTGACAACTAGAGATCTGACATCTCCTTGGACAAGCGGGACTCGCGAAGGGCACGCATCGAAGGTATAAGATTTTCCCTTGTAGATCTAAGTGTAGATCTAGGTAAACTCGTACTCGTAGTTTTTCGAAAAAATTTTCTTTGCACGGATCCGTTGGCTAGGGAGTTTCGGGGTTTCCGCGACGCGAAAAAGCGGTTTTCGCGGCCCGAAAAACCCAACACTCACCTGCAGTACAAGTAGTTTTTCCTTGTTGTTTTCTTCTTTTTTTATGTTGCTCAAAACCTAGAATCATGTCCTTGAAAGTTTCGGCCAAGAAAGAAACAAAAAGGCTTAGGAAAGTTTAAACTCCAAATAGACTTACTTATGCTTTCTCTCATGATACCTAATATGTTATGTGATGTTATTAAGCTGCTATTCATGATTTATGTAGCTTAAAAACCTAGGACACATGCACTTAAATTTCGGCCAAGAAGAAATAAAAGTCTTAGGGAAGTTTAAACTCCAATTAGACTTGCTTATGCTTTTTCCCATGATACCTAATATGTTATGTGATATTATTTAGAAGCTATTCATGGTTGATGTTGCTTAAAACCTAGGAACATGCCCTTGTAAGTTTCGGCCAAATATGAATTAGGGTTTGAAGAGAGAGTTCAAAACTTTAACCATGCTTGATTATGATTCCTCATGATGTGTAATCTATTAGGTGATGTTAGTTTGATGTCTCCATGTTTTTATGCTGCTTAAAAACCTAGGGACATGCCTTGTAAGTTTCGACCAAGAAGGAAATGAAAAGGCTTAGGGAAGTTTAATTCCAACTAGACTTGTTTATGTTTTCTCCCATGTTATGCTATGTATTATGTGGTATTAGTTTGATGTTCCATGCTTAAATGTGGCTTAAAAACCTAGAATCATGCCCTTGTAATGTTTCGGCCAAGAAGAAATAAAAGGCTTAGGGAAGTTTAAACTCCAACTAGACTTGCTTATGCTTTTTCTCTCATGATACCTAATATGTTATGTGATGTTATTAAGATGCTATTCATGATTTATGTAGCTTAAAAATCTAGGACACATGCCCTTGAAGTTTCGGCCAAGAAGAAATAAAAGGCTTAGGGAAGTTTAAACTCCAATTAGACTTGCTTATGCTTTTTCCCATGATACCTAATATGGTATGTGATGTTATTAAGAAGCTATTCATGGTTGATATTGCTTAAAACCTAGGAACATGCCCATGTAAGTTTCGGCCAAATATGAATTAGGGTTTGAAGAAAGAGTTCAAGACTTATATATGTTTTAAGCTTTTGCATGTGAACTATTTCTTTTCTTGCTACTTTTGATGGTTGCTACTTGATATTAATTTGAACTTGTTTGGATGGTTTATACTTAAAGTGAACTTGTACTTTCTCTTGTTTCCATGAAACCTTGAAATGTTAAGCACTTGTTTAATTAGAGAATTGTTAGTTATCATGAACTCTAAAGAACAATATACATGTTTAGTTTCCCTCTTATTTAGTACGCTTTATGCTCTAGTTAAACAAGCATGTATCATGTTTCAAGTAATAGATAGTAAATTCAATTTTATATGCATGAATGCTGGCATGTTCACCTAGTTTGTTTATATGATTAAGTTTTAATTTTCTTTCGCTGCAATGATTGCATATGCATGTATGTATGTTCGCGTAGCGCCGCCCTTGCTATAAGTAGGAGAAGGGCGGGCGTTACAGTTTGGTATCAGAGCAGGTCTTCCTTTCCACTACACACATCAAGTCTCCACCCTACCGCTCCAAGTAAGAAGTTCTATGCCTACTCTATTTCTTTTATGTATGATAAGGAATGCTTTAGTTTAAGTATGCATGAGTGTAGGTTAAAATGATAATAATCTATTGCTAGCCTTGTTGTCATTGATGAAGATAAGCATGGCTAGAAGACGCAATAACAGAGTTGATGAGACAGTACCCCCACCTGATCTGATGCATGTAGTTACTGAACTCCAGCATCAGGTTACATAACAGCAACAAGTGATTAATGCTCTGATGAATCAGCAAGGGAACCCTACCACCCCACTAGTGAACCAGAATCAGATGTCAGTCGTACCTATAGCTGCACCAGTACCACCGATAGGCCCAGCCCCAGTAGTTCGACAAGAGGCGTATCTAATTCAGTGGCAGAGGCTGAAGCCGGAAATTTTCTCTGGCACTTGTGAACCATGGGATGCTCAAGCCTGGTTCAAGACTATGGAAAGTATAGTAGAGCTACTGGACTGGCCTAAACATTAAAAGGTTAAGTGTGCATCATTTTGCCTTTCAGGAGATGCTAGATGTGGTTGGACAGGGTTAAAGCAAAGAGGCAAGTGAACCAAATGAGATGGACGGACTTTGAGGCTGAATTTTTCGAAGAATTCTTCCATATGCATGTGACAAACAAGCACTACGACGAGTTCACCGAGTTCCGGCAAGGTGACCTATCAGTTAATGAAGCTATGAAAAGATTCAACCGACTCGCGCGCCTATGCCCAGAGTTGGTTAGTACCGAAAGAGAAAGGGTCCGACTCATGCTGAAGATGCTCCGACCCGAAATAGCTCTGAATGTGGCCAGCGGGGTTAATAGACCACAGACCGCAGAAGAGCTGTTCAGCAGTGCCCTAATCACCAAACACTGCCTGAAGGCGTTGAACGCGGGCAAGAGTCAAGCCCAGTCAAGAGAACAGAAACCTCAAAGTACCAAAGCTAGCTGGAAAGGAAATCACAGTGGTAAGAGAAAGCAATGGAACAACCCTAAGGGCGGTCTAGCAAACCAACAACCCACGTACCCTCAGTGTACTACATGTGGAAAGAAGCATCCCGGGATGTGCCACAAGGGCACAAATAGGTGCTTCAACTGTGGACGGGAAGGGCATAGAGCCAGGGACTGCCCTACCCAGGTTCAGGAACCTCCTCAGTAGTATATTCAGAACAGGGGTGCTCCTTCACAGCTACACCAGATGCAAGCTATGATAGAAGGTACTCAGATAAGCCAAGGGAGATTGGAAGCCTCGCCAGTTACGACAAATGCCAGGGTTTTCTCTCTCACTAAGGAAGACGTGGCGAATGCTTCTACGGTTGTCACAGGTCAGATATTTATTTTCAATCAGCATGCTACTATATTTTTTTGATACTGGGGCAACACACTCGTTCGTCTCTACGCCTTTCACAAAGAAGATAGTCATGCCACCACAAGCTTTAGATAGCAAATTCTTAACGACCCTACCTTCGGGAGAAGTAATGTCATCTACTCATATGTTGCGAGCCGCACCTATCAGAATCGCAGATAGAGAACTCTATTATGACTTGATAGTACTCGACATGTAGGATTATGACATTATATTAGGTATGGATTTCCTGAGCAAGTACGGTGCCTTGATTGAGTGCCGTAAAAGAAGGGTGATCTTCCGGCCTGAAGCAAAACCGATGTTTGAATTCATTGGAAAGCAAATGAAAATTATGTGTGATGGGGTCGAAATCATGTCCAGACAACTCTCTGCCTTGACAATAGCATCGACGTTGTTCGACAATATATTAGAAAAGCAAGCACGTGACTCAAGCATCCAAAGGTTCAAGCAAGAGGTCCTAGAAGGAAAGGATGATGGATTCCGTATTGCTGGCAGCGGGGTACTATACCTTAGAGATCGTTTATGTATTTCCGACGATCCAGAGTTACGAAAAAGTATAGTTGAGGAAGCTCACGTAACACCCTATGCGATGCATTCTGGATCCACCAAGATGTACCAAGACCTGAAAAGGTAATTCTGGTGGTTCGGTATGAAAAGAGATGTGGTTCAGTATGTCAGTACCTGCCTGACGTGCCAGAGAGTTAAAGCAGAACACTAGAGACCTGGAGGAATACTGCAGCCAATTCAGATCCCAGAATGGAAATGGGAGGATATTTCTATGGATTTCATCTCAGAACTACCCAAAATGACGAACGGATACGATACAATATGAGTAATCATAGACAGATTGACGAAATCTGCCCACTTCCTAGCAATCAAGATGACCTACTCGACTGAGCAATTGGCTCAATTATATAATAAGGAAATTATTAGATTACATGGGATTCCGAATACCATCATTTCTGATAGAGATGGTCGCTTTATTTCTCATTTCTAGGAATGCGTTCAGAAGGCCCTTGGCACAAAACTATTATTCAGTACTGCCTTCCATCCTCAGACCGACGTACAAACAAAAAGGGTGAATCAAGTACTGGAAGATATGTTACGAACTTGCACCTTAGATTTTAAGGGGAGCTGGTGTCGATATCTATGCTTAGCGGAATTCGCCTACAATAATAGCTACCAAGCTACTATTGGAATGGCGCCCTATGAAGCTCTGTACGGGAGGAAATATAGGTCCCCTATATGTTGGTACGAAGGTGGTGAAAAGAAGGAGATGGGACTCCGAACAGATTTCATTGACGACACCACCCGGGCTATACAGAACATTCGCCAAAGAATAGAAACTGCTCAGAGCCGGCAAAAGAACTATGCGGATAAGCGACGTAGGCTGTTGGAATTCAGTGTCGGGGATTTAGTGTTTCTCAAGGTAGCTCCTATGAAAGGAGTGATGAGATTCGGAAAGAAGGGTAAGCTAAGCCCACGCTATGTGGGACCGTATCAGATCCTGAAAAGGGTCAGCAAGGTAGCTTACGAACTAGAACTGCCTCAGGAAATGTCGGCTATTCACAACGTGTTCCATGTTTCAATGATCAAGAAATGTATTCCTAGTATAGACCAAGTGATCGAGCCACAGACAGTGCAAGTTCAGGAGGACCTAAGTTATGAAAGTCGTCCTATTCAGATACTAGATCGAGAAGTCAAAAGACTAAGGAACAAAGAAGTGCCCTTAGTAAAGGTCCGGTGGCAAAATCAACGATTCGAAGAAGTCACCTGGGAACGTGAGGACGATATGAAACAAAAATACCCAGAGCTATTCTAAGTTCGAGGACGAACTTTTTAGAAGGTATGAGGATTGTAAAGCACAGCAATTTCATATGAATTTCTTTAAGAATAAGAGAAAATGGAATAAAAAAAAAAAGAAAAGAAAAAGAAGAGTGGTCAAGGCTTGAACCTTGAACCTCTTAACAAGTGGCAAGTTTTAAGTAGTATGGGATAACCAGTAGCCCAGGAGGAAGTATTGTTAGGAAGGAAAGGGAAATTGTAGTTAAGGGTAGGGAGGGTGAAGGGACACCTTTCTCCTTTCACTTAGAAGAAAAGTTTATCTTTCCTTTCTCCCCTTCACTTAGCATGAAGAGTTCATTTTCTCTTCTCCCTTCATTTAGAATAAATGAAGGGAAGAATGAAAAGGTGTTTTCCCTTCTCCCTTTCATTTGGAATAAATAGGAGTAAGGGAAAGAAAAGTTATTCTTTTCCTTCTTCCTCCTTCTTCTCCCTCCACCGAAATTTGCCTCCTCCTCCTCCATTTTCGGAATTCAAGCTAAAGGTTCCTTCCTAGGAAAACTTCACAAACAGAAGCCCTTAGAACATACTTCTTCTTACAAGAAAAACAAGAAAAAGGGAGTTCTAGAAGTGAAAAGTCTTCTTATTCTTCTCCATCAAGGGTATTTTCTTAGTAAACCAAGCAAGAGGAAGTAAGTATTCCCCTCACCTGCAGTACAAGTAGTTTTTCCTTGTTGTTTTCTTCTTTTTTTATGTTGCTCAAAACCTAGAATCATGTCCTTGTAAGTTTCGGCCAAGAAAGAAACAAAAAGGCTTAGGAAAGTTTAAACTCCAAATAGACTTACTTATGCTTTCTCTCATGATACCTAATATGTTATGTGATGTTATTAAGATGCTATTCATGATTTATGTAGCTTAAAAACCTAGGACACATGCCCTTAAAGTTTCGGCCAAGAAGAAATAAAAGTCTTAGGGAAGTTTAAACTCCAATTAGACTTGCTTATGCTTTTTCCCATGATACCTAATATGTTATGTGATATTATTAAGAAGCTATTCATGGTTGATGTTGCTTAAAACCTAGGAATATGCCCTTGTAAGTTTCGTCCAAATATGAATTAGGGTTTGAAGAGAGAGTTCAAAACTTTAACCATGCTTGATTATGATTCCTCATGATGTGTAATCTATTAGGTGTTGCTAGATTGATGTTTCCATGTTTTTATGTTGCTTAAAAACCTAGGGGCATGCCTTGTAAGTTTCGGCCAAGAAGGAAATGAAAAGGCTTAGGGAAGTTTAATTCCAACTAGACTTGCTTATGTTTTCTCCCATGTTATGCTATATATTATGTGATATTAGTTTGATGTTTCATGCTTAAATGTGGCTTAAAACCCTAGAATCATGCCCTTGTAATGTTTCGGCCAAGAAGAAATAAAAGGCTTAGGGAAGTTTAAACTCCAAATAGGCTTGCTTATGCTTTTTCTCTCATGATACCTAATATGTTATGTGATGTTATTAAGATGCTATTCATGATTTATGTGGCTTAAAAACTTTGGACACACGCCCTTGAAGTTTCGGCCAAGAAGAAATAAAAGGCTTAGGGAAGTTTAAACTCCAATTAGACTTGCTTATGCTTTTCCCATGATACCTAATATGTTATGTGATGTTATTAAGAAGTTATTCATGGTTGATGTTGCTTAAAACCTAGGAACATGCCCTTGTAAGTTTCGGCCAAATATGAATTAGGGTTTGAAGAGAGAGTTCAAGACTTATATATGTTTTAAGCTTTTGCATGTGAACTATTTCTTTTCTTGCTACTTTTGATGGTTGTTACTTGATATTAATTTGGACTTGTTTGGATGGTTTATACTTAAAGTGAACTTATACTTTCTCCTGTTTCCATGAAACCTTGAAATGTTAAGCACTTGTTTAATTAGAGAATTGTTAGTTATCATGAACTCTAGAGAACAATATACATATTTAGTTTCCCTCTTATTTAGTACGCTTTATGCTCTAGTTAAACAAGCATGCATCATGTTTCAAGTAATAGATAGTAAATTCAATTTTATACGCATGAATGCTGGCATGTTCACCTAGTTTGTTTATATGATTAAGTTTTAATTTTCTTCCGCTGCAATGTTTGCATATGCATGTATGTATGTTCACGTAGCGCCGCCCTTGCTATCAGTAGGGGAAGGGCGAGCGTTACAAAAAGAAGCGGGAAGCCATGGTGGCTCAAGCTACTTGGGATACTCTAAACGTTGACTCAATGGATGAGGATGAATTATGTCATGTGACCTGACATATGGCATTTATGGTATTTGAAGATAACAAAGAAGAGTCAAGTCAAGAGGAAGTGTCAAGCGAAGAGGATTCATCAAGTGAAGAGAAGTCAAGTGATGAATCATCATCAATGAGGTAAAATAATCTCCTAAAGTAGAATATCTTTACAAAACAATTGCTCATCTCAAGAATGCTTTTGCTAAGTCACAATCTAGAGTGAAGACCTTGAAGGGAAAACTTAGGACCATTAGAAATGATGCATGCATGTCTAGTGAGTCAAAAATGAGGAAGAAAATGAAAAATTGAAGAATGATGTGATTGAATTAAGAGCATGTTTAGAAAAATTCACAAATGGATTCAAGTATCTAGATATAATTATTAGAGATCAAAGAGATGTTTACAACAAAGTCGGAATAGGATATAGACCTAAAGAAAAGGAAGTTGCATATATGTCTTTAATAAATAGTACTAGAAATGATGCACTTAGAAACAAAGTCAAGAAAAATCTTAAAGGCAAGGTAAAACAAGCTTGGGTGCCTAAGAAATATTTGAATGACATTTCTGAATCAAGTGCATGGGTACCAAAGAGTTGTGTGTTTTATGTTGTTTAGATAGAAGAAAAAAATGATGCAAGTATGTGAATTGTGGATAGCGGTTGCTCAAGACACATGACCGGTGATGTGAGAAAGATCTCCACAATAAATTATATAAAGAAAGGAACGGTATCATTTTGGAATAGTGGGAAGCTCAAGATTATAGGTAAAGGCACAATTGAGGTATCACCCACAATCATCATTCATAAAGTCTTATTGGTTAAAAATATGAGGTTTAATTTTCTTAGTGTTAGCCAATTATATGATGTCGGATATAATGTAGAGTTTCACCCTGATAAGTGTTTAGTTAAGCACAAAAATCTTGAAAATGTTGTGTTAAAAGGATTTAGAAAAGCAAATATTTATTATGTTGATCTGTCATATGCTTTTAACCCCTCTATTAAGTGTTTGATATCAAAAGAAGAAGAAGGGTGGCTATGGCATAGAAGACTTGGACATATCAATATGAGGAACATAGCCAAGGTAGCCAAGATGGAGCTAGTAAAGGGACTACCAAAGATCAAGTACATCAAGGACAAATTGTGCGATGCATGCCAAGAGAGCAAGCAATCAAGGTCATCACACAAAGGTAAAACCTTAACTAGTACTTTATTACCATTAGAATTATTGCATTTAGATCTTTTTGATTGTCATAGAACACCTTCTTTGATAGGTAATAAATATTGTTTGGTGATAGTAGATGATTACTCTAGATATACTTGGATTTATTTCTTGAAACATAAGGAAGAAACTTTAGAAACAATTATAGGGTTTACCAAGAGAGTAGAAAATGAAAAGAACCTCAAAATTGATAGAATTAGGAGAGATCATGGTGGAGAGTTCGAGAATTTGAACTTTTCTAAGTTTTGTCTAGAAAACGGCTATAAGCATGAATTCTCTTGTCCAAGAACACCTCAACAAAATGGTGTAGTGGAGAGGAAGAATCGAGCTTTACAAGAGGTTGCTAGAACCATGTTCAATGCATATTCCTTACCGAGATATTTGTGGGCCAAAGCGGTTAATACCGCTTATTACATTCAAAATCGTGTCTTGATTCATAAGTTTTTAGGGAAAAAACCTTTTGAACTATGGAATGGTACAATTCCTACAATTCACTATTTTAAAGTCTTTGGTTGTAAGGTCTATATTCTTAATACTAAAGATGACTTAGGTAAATTTGAGTCCAAGTCCAATGAGAGAATTCTAGTTGGATACTCATCTATTAGTAGAGGATATAGAGTATACAACAAAAGGACTCAAACAGGTGAGGAATCATCCAATGTTGAGTTTGATGAGTCCACTAGTACTTACCCTAGGAAATCATCTATTGATAAGGATATAATTGAACAAAATCAAGCCATTACTCAAGAAATACAAAATCTACACTTAGGGGGTTTGGATCAAGGGGGAGGAAGAGATTGTTCGGATGATGAAAGAAACAATGTAGACAATGATCCTCCTAAAAATGATGATTCCATAACCTTGAGGACCGTAAGGCATCATCAAGATCATCCTATTGATCAAATAGTTGGAGATGTGGCCCAAGGGGTAAGGACTAGATCCTACTTTAGAGATCATACTAGTCAAATCGCTCTAATATCACAATTTGAACCAAAATCAATTGATGAAGCTTTAGTTGATATGGATTGGATTCTAGCAATGCAAGAAGAGTTGAACCAATTTGAGAGAAGTGACGTATGGAAATTAGTTCAAAGACCCAATGATAGTACAATTGTTACAACAAAATGGGGTTTTAGAAACAAATTAGATGATCAAGGAAAAGTCACTAGAAATAAAGCTAGGTTAGTGGCTAGGGGCTTTAATCAAGTTGAAGGACTTGACTATGATGAAACCCATGCTCTGGTTACTCGATTAGAGTCCATTCGGATCCTATTAGGATATATCGCTTATATGGGTTTTAAACTTTATCAAATAGATGTGAAATCGACATTCCTAAATGGGTTTATTAAGGAGGAAGTGTATGTGGAACAAGCACCTGGATTTGAACCCATAGATTACGCAAATCATGTTTATAAACTAAAGAAAGTCTTATATGGGTTAAAACAAGCTCCTCGGGCTTGGTATGAAAGACTCTCATCCTTCTTAATCTCCAAAGACTTTAGAAGAGGAACAATTGACCTAACCCTATTTTTAAAGTCTAAGGATGGAAATATTTTTGTTGCACAAGTTTATGTTGATGACATCATTTTTGGTTCAACAAATAATGCACTTCTTCAAGACTTTATTAAACATATGGAAAGTGAGTTTGAGATGAGTCTAGTTGGAGAGCTAAGTTTCTTCTTAGGGTTGCAAGTCAAACAAACCGATGAAGGAACTCATGTCTATCAAACAACGTTTGCTAAGGAACTTATCAAGAAATTTGGTTTGGAAAATGCTAAGGTAGTATCTACTCCTATGGGAACTAATACCAAAATAGATAGTGATCAAGAAGAAAAAGTAGTAGACCCAAGGCAATATAGAAGTATGATTGGTAGTATGTTATACCTAACCGCTAGTAGACCGAATATACTATTTACGGTAGGTATGTGTGCAAGATATCAATCATGTGCCAAGGAATCTCACTTAGTGACGGTAAAGAGAATTTTGAGATATATCAAGAGTACCCTTAATGTAGGTCTTTGGTACCCTAGGACTCAAAATTTTGAGTTGATTGGGTACATCGATTCTGATTATGCGGGTTGCAAATTAGATAGAAAGATCACTAGCGGTGGATGTCAATTTCTTGGACCTTCCCTTCTAAGTTGGAGTAGTAGAAAGCAACCTTGTGTGGCCTTGTCCACAACCGAAGCCGAGTATGTGGCCATGGGTAGTTGTGTAGCTTAATTACTTTGGATGACGCATACTTTAGAAGATTATGAGTTTCACTATTCCAAAGTTAAGGTGTTGTGTGATAATGTTAGCACCATCAACTTAACCAAAAATCTGGTGCACCACTCTAGGACAAAGCACATTGAAGTGAAACATCATTTCATTAGATTGTGGCAAAAGGCGAATACGCTCGCCTCCAGCGCCTCCGCCAGCCCGTCCCAAGGCTAACACGGAGGAGGTAAATCATGGGCGGCTACTAGCCTTTGGAATAGTGACTAGCACATAAAGGAGGTATTTACCTCGGCTTTGTCGATATTCGAATCTCAGACCTCATTGTGGCAACACTTCATGTGCGCTAGACCTATCCGAGGGGACAACATCATTTCATTAGATATCATATGGCGAGAGGAGACATTGTACTAAATTATGTTGATTCTAAGTCGAATCTTGCCGACATATTTACCAAACCACTACCCGAAGCGGAATTTACCTCACTTAGGAGAGACCTTGGTATGTGTTTTGTAGAACAGTGAGTATAGCATTACATGATCCCATATCACATTAAGAATCTACCTCATTGCATCTCACAATAGACCTATGAAGGCTTTCTTGTGTATTTCTTCAATTAGATATTATGTGAGATGATTAGGATAATGCTTTTGGTTCAACATGTTCGTCATGATACATTACTTTGAGCCAATATGACATCTAGTAACATTAATCCTACATTACTTTGGTCCAATCATAGGGAAAGCAAGTGTACAAATCATGTGCACTTAGCTCTATGATTGTGATTGGAAATTTTAATTTGAAATACATATAAAACTTACTTTTGAAACCTTTGTTGAAGTTTGTCTTTGGATGGGAGTTATCATTGCATAATTAGACACGAACTTACCAAAATATTATCATTTTCGACAACTTTCAATTTTGCGTAAATCCTCGCTAATAAGAGACTATTTTTGTCAAAATTTATTTTTCCTTGATAATATGAGACATATATAGTGTCTACACAAAATTTCATGATTTTTAGAGTAGTGTACAATTATTTGTGCATTTTCAAAACTTGGATCTGAAAGTTCTTCAGAAATGCAGTCATATCAGAATTCTCAATCAATCGGTCAATCGATTGGGGAGCTCGTACTTCACCACAAAGGGTGTCTGAATCGATCAATGGATTGATTCAGAGTATTTCGATCAATCAACGGATCGATTGAAGTGCCTTTTCGAAATGCACAGAGGACATCTGAATCGATCAATGGATCGATTGGCATGTCTCAATCGATCAATGGATCGATTGAGATGTATTTTCGAATTTGCACAGAGGCTTCTTCAATCGATCTCCCGATCGATTCACTTTCTCTCAATCGATCGGTGGATCGATTGGGGGACTTGAAATCCAACTTAAGGCACTGTTGACCTAAGTCTAATCTCACTTCCACCGCTCTCTCTTTCGACTTGTCTGTGCCCTAACTTGGGGCAATTTCTCCCGACGACTCCTCCACCTGCGTCTACCATCCTCTCCGACGATTCTCTCCGGCGACGAGCTTCTACTTTCCTTCCCTCAACTCCGTTTGTCCACTCTCAGCAAGCGAGCTCGTTGTGACAACCCCTCTTCTCCTCTCTCGACGAACGGGCCACTTCTTCTTCCTCGTCTCTACGTTGTCCACAAGCAATGAGGACTCTGAACCCTAAGTAATCTCTTCACTCTTATCTCATTTTATCTTTGCCTCTTGCTTCTAAACCTAGATTGCTAATCTACCTGTTGTGTGTTTTTGTGTGGTGCATTGCATTTCACTCATGCATTGCATTGTCTGCACTTTATGCACTGTTCTTGCATCGTTTGCATGGCCCTGCATCCTCTGTCACATTGCATTTCTTCATTTCGTATCGAATAGGAAGAAACAAAAAGTTCGTGAACCGGGCGAGGGGTCGTCCATACCACCATCATGCCCATTACCTCCCACCGATCAGCGATTTCCTAATGCCACTATGCAGCAGGCTTTTAGCAAACATACCTTCAAACTTATAACCCCTAGGTCTGTTGATCTTCAATTCTACAAGGACTCTTGCTTTGATATCTATTACCTCTTCAAGCACTATCGACTTGAGTCGATTTTCTCTTGTGAGAGGAGTATAAATGTAAGTCTTGTATCTGAATTCTATAACAACTTGCACACTTCTGATGGTGTCAACTATCGTACTCACGTTGCGAAGCGAAGTTTGGACTTTTCCTATCCGATCCTTTAGTCCTTTCTAGGGTGTCTACCATCCGAAAATGATTTTATTTTCTATCCCACACTGCCTGATGAGTTGCCTCCACCATTTGAGCATATCAGCATTGCATCTATGCATCAGACCCTTTTTGGTCATCCTCGTCCGGACGGGCCAAATGCACAAATCACTACTTTCTCTTCTCTTGAGTTATCGACTGAGAATGCCGCCCTATTTAAAGTGGTCATTAACTGTCTCTTTCCCATTGTCTCACGTGCCTTAGCCGCTCTTCGACCCTCTCACATGTTTGCCTTATATATCATACGGCATTCCCTTGATATCAACATTGCTCTGAACATATTTCATTGCATCATTCATTTTACTCAGCTGGTGCAAGAGACGATTCACATGCCTTTCAGTCATCTCATCACTGACTGGTTGAAGTTCATGAAAATAGATGTCTCTCGGGGGCGGCTGGAGCCCATGACCGTTGCCTACTCTCAGATTTCTTCACACTCTTTCACGAAGACGAGATTAGAGGTTGGTCCAGCGGGAGTCCAATGGCGCGATAGGCGTGCTCTTGGTGAGGGACCCAGGGCTCGCCAAAGGGGGGCCGCACATGCACTAGTTCCTGCAGCGGCTGATGCCGAAGAGGATATTGCGGAGCTTGATTCTCAGACATTCGAGGAGTCTATGGATACCCATCTTGAGGAGTTGCATATGGAGATGGATGCCCTGACCACCAAGGTTGACACGAAGCAGGTGACTCTGGATACTCTGGTGGGTTTGGTGAGCTCTTGGGTGACGCGTCACCCGTCTCCATCTGTTCCTCCTGATGCGGATGTTCCTGAGGATGTTGTTGCGTCTGCTGATGCTTCTGCTCCTGCTACTACATATGTCCCTCCTTCTGATGGTATCGACGTTTCTGATCCTGTTCCTACTCCTTCGGGAGATGATACTTTTGAATTATTTGTATCTCTATGACATGTGATCTTGTCCGTTATGTGGATGTTTGTTGTGAAGTCCCTCCTGTGAACTTCACTTTATTTTGGGTGTATGAGATACTGCTTTTCTAAATTATAATTTGGTTCTAGAATCCAGTTAGTTATATTATGTTGATGTATGTGTGATTTAGGGTGAGTACTCCTCGGGTTTATCATGTTTGCTTCGTGCACAAATTGAGGGGGAGTTTTTTTTTTTTTTTTTGATATTTGACAAAGGGGGAGACGTAAGTTGAAGTTTGTGCTTAATTAAGAAGGAAATTCATGCTTAGTCATATATTATCTACTATTATTGCGTGTGATTAAGTAAGATGAATTTTATACAATATTGTCATTTACTGTTAGCTCATGTTTACTGCTACTTACTACTTATTATCTTATTATGGTATGTTGGAAATTAGCCTAAACTCAAATAGATTGTCAAACATCAAAAAAGGGAAAGATTGTTGGTGCAATCATGCCCTGGATGTTTTCAATGTGTTGACAACTATTTAAGTTTAGGTTAATATGCTTGGATCTAACATGTACTACAAGTTTTGCAGGGAGAAGTCCAAGGAGGTCGAGGACTAGAGTCTTGGTAAGAAAGTCCAGGGATGCGTTCATCTGACACGAGGTATTAGTTGGGAAACCAACAAGCAATCGATTGAGGCGCATAACTATGGAACAGAATACTGCTGAATCGATCAGCCGATCGATTGGAGGAAACCAATCGATCGGTCGATCGATTGATGGCCTCTGCGCGAGAGCACAGAGGGAACTTGGATCGATCAGCCGATCGATTGGAGGAATCCAATCGATCAGCCGATCGATTGGAGGAATCCAATCGATCAGCCGATCGATTCACATGCTTCTTGCGCAAGAACACAGTGCGAACCTGGATGATCAGCCGATCGATTGAAGATAACCAATCAATCGGCCGATCGACTCACAAGGTTTCTGCATGAAGGAGCAGTGCGATTTTGAATCGATCAACCGATCGATTGGAGGTAACCAATCGATCGACTGATCGATTGAATCCACTTCTGTACCTATGAAATTTACGGCTGAATCGATCTTGTGTTGGCTCAATCGATCGTGACAGCGCTCAATGACTATATTTGAATCGATTGGAGATGTGCTTAATCGATCGACGGCGACGATCAAATGAGAAACGGCTACTTTTGAAGACAAATAAAAGGGGAGATGCACTGTAGCAAAAATAACGATTTTCGAATATTCATTGTGCTAAGCAAAAAGAGAGCTCTCCAAGTGATTTCAAAGCAAAAGATTTTGAGTCTCTTCCTCCTAATCCTAGATCTCATCTTGTAAGAGGAAGAGGCAACCTTGTAAAGGTTTCTCCACCTTCATTTGTGATAACGAGAAGGATAAGTTCATATTGGAGTTTGATAGTGTGGGTGTGTGCCTTGGATTAGTCACCTCAAGGAGGTGGAGACTAAGTAAACCAAGGAGTTAGCGTTATTTTCTTATTTGTCTTGTCCTTCATTTCTCTCTATTTGCTTTCGCTAACAAGTTGTAGGTGAAAAATCGAAGAAAGACTATTCCCCCCCCCCCCCCCCCCTCCCTCTAGCCGAACGCAAAGGTCCTATCAAACCCTCCCTAAGAACATCACGTTTTTTATTTTTTTGCAGCAAGTTCAGGATCATTAGTCATTAAGAAAGGTGAAACTTTAGCCAACGTCAAGATATGCATTTAGAAGAAACTGCAAGTTCCAGATGATGAATTTTAAAAGGTACTTTTCTTGTTACTTTAGTGATTCAGTGCTCATTTATATTGCATCTTCCTTTATTATAAAGATCAGGATTTTGTACTTAGCTGTGTTCCTTATCATGTCTGGCATAAAATTGAATTATTGTCAAATATACTAGTTTACTTTGGTATTGCTATTTATGTTGTATTCATTGAATCTTGAAAAAAAATATCATTAGTTTATATTGCGTCTTCCTTTATTATAAAGATCAGCATTTCGTACTTACCTATTTATATGCTATCACTGTCGCCTTGAGCAATTAAAGCTACCTCAAATGCAGAGTCCATTGAAAGTCATTTACGTGGCATGTCAGCAATTGCATTGGAGGGTAATGTATAGTGCATGTTTTATATAGACTTACTCCAAATCAAAACATGTGGTCTTCTGAATTTTCTCTATAACATGCATGCCTATTTTCCTTAGTTATCTTTTCTCAGGAGATAGTACTAATGCAATTGATTATATATCTTTTCTCAGGAGATGGTACTAATGCAACTGATTATATATCTTTTCTCAGAAGATAATACTAATGCAACTAATGCAATCTTGAAATTTAGCCCGATTAAACATCAATTACGTTTCATTTCTTTTAAGTTCGAAGTTTTTTATATTACATGTCTCATGTTCAAATAAAATTTATCTCAATACAAAGAAATTTAACTCAATGGCAAGGTCAATGAAATTCATTAATCTAATAGACAGGCACTGACAAAGTAAACTTATTCTGCAAATTTAAAGCTACGTGCATAAGTTTTCCAATGGAAGCTACCAAGACAACTCTAAGTTGGTTAAATTGCTTGTATTGTATAAGTTTTATTTCTTAGACTATAAGTTGGTTATATTGCTTGTATTTTATGTAGATTTATATGAATAAATTTAAATCTGGAATTTTGGAATTGATTGTTGTCCTGGAATTGCTTTATATTTTATGTATATTTTATATAGATTTTTCTCTTCCATTTTGTAGACATTGAGTGTTGTCCTGGAATTTTGAAAATCCTTCTCTCATGTCCAGATATTAGAGCTATGTGAAATATTTATGCTCTGGTTATAGTTCATGCAGTACTTACTACAATTCTCTTTTTTCTTATATTTTATATTTTTCTTTGATAAGTTTTATTTAACTTTTCTCTTGCAGGTATGTAACTCGGGCAATTCGTGAGGTTTGAGATTTTGGATGCAAGGAGTGAGCTTTGTTAGGTTGTAGATTGTCTTGCTAATGTGTAAAAGTCATATGGAGAACAGTAATGAAAAACATGTGATTTATGATTTAATAGCACTAAGTTTGATGAGTACAATTCATTTTGTATATTTTGTATATGTGTGGATACAAGATGATTTATGGACATTTATTTTGGATTTAATGTAGTAAATATTTAGTTTTGTATTGGTGGTTTGGTTATATTAAAAACATATTTGTTGTTTGGTATTATCATGTTACAACATGAACATTAAAGACAACGGTTAGAAACGTTGTAAAAAATATGTAACCACAACGGAATTTTTTTGTGAAAAGTGATAAAAGACAACAGTTTTATCCATTGTAAAACATATTAAAATTATATACTACAACAGTTTATAACTGTTGTAAAATCCAAAACGAGCAAATATTATCTACCACAACGGTTTATATATGTTGTAAAAAGGGTCTACCACAACGGTTTATATATGTTGTCAAAATTATCTATCACAACGGCTTTAAAACATTGTCGTATAGGGGAACAATTTTTTGAGCATATAAATAACAACGGATAAAAACTGTTATCGAATGTCTACAAAGACAATGGATTCAAAACCGTTGTCGTAGGGTAATGTCTTTTACAACACTGTCAGTTACAACGGTTTTTTGACCCTACGACAATGGATAATATCCGTTGTCGTAGGCCATTTTTGTTGTAGTGACTAAAGAGTTATTATTAAACTACCGCACCAATCTCATATTACATTATGGGGTCCTTTTTATTATGAGTGTGTTAATCTCTCTGTGTTAAAGATATCGAATGCCCATTAATCAAATGAGTTACTGTCACTCACTTAATTAACAACTAGCTCTAAGAGTAGTACCACTCAACTTCATTTTCATGCCGGACTAGGTCCACCTGTAGGGTTTACATGACAATCCTTATAAGCTCCTCAAGGGGACATCATCAACCTAGATTACTAGGACACAGTTTCCTTCTATAATCAACAATACACCATATAAATAATATTATTTCTCAACTTATCGGGCATATTGATCCAACTGAATAAATCTCACCCATTGATAAATTAAAGAAATAAATACTAAGTATATGTGCTTGTTATTATATCAGGATTAAGAGCACACACTTCCATAATAACAGAGGTCTTGTTCTTTTATGTAGTCAATATAAAAGAATAACCTCAAATGGTGTTGCTCAATACACTCATAGTATATTTAGTGTATTTTTATAGTCAAGATAAACTAATACCAAATTACACTACAACCATTCCAATGGTCTGTCCCAATCCATTTTGGTTGTGAGCTACTATTTATAATTTATAAGGAACTGATAACATGATCTTTTGTGTGACACTACACACCATGTTATCTACAATATAAATTAAATAGACAACTACATTTAACATAAATGCATATATTTGATCAATGTGATTCTTATTTCAAAATATAAATATTTATACAAAAAACTAGACTTTTAGTATACATACTAACAGTTCTATCTCCAAAGTGACCTGAGTGGGCCAAGTAGGGTATAACTCTCGAGTGACTCAAGTGAGGCGATTTGGATGGTCGCGTAAGGAGTTTTTGAATAAAAGGCAGAGCAAAGTCGTGTTGAATTGCCAAGTTGGAAGGCTAAGCAAAGAGTGATGAGCAGGTAGGTAAGATCACATAGTAAGTTGGGCTACCAGGTGGGGAAGTACGGCTAATGAATTGGAGGTGAGACTATTGAGCGAGAGAAGAGCCAAGCACTACTGAGGCATCTATTTGACATAATTTTCTTAAAACATATTTGTACCCTCCATTGGTCCCCACTCTTGTGGTACTTCGAGATTACACTGAACATTTATTTCTCAAAATAAAATGATACAATCACATACAGAACCAAACACGGGTTGTTCATAGCGAACCAAACATGAGGTTTGGGAGTTAAATCCCAACTAGTAGTTGAGTATCTGTCCTCCCCCATTCGCTATTTAACTGTCTAAGGCTAGTAGCCACCCATAATGTATCTCTTCCATGTTGGTTTGGGGATGGGCTGGTGGAGGCGCTGGGGCAAATGAATTACCTTTTGCCACCATAATGCTAGTAGTCGACTATCAATAGTTGACCATTTTGTCCAAACAGTTATAGAGTCTCCATTAATCATCCGACCATTTTAAATTGGTAATTAATGCATCTATTACACATTTGATCATATATCAAAAATTAAATTCTAGTGGCAAAATGTAGATTTAACATACGTAGGTCATGCTCGCACTATTCAATGCAATAGTGCCTTGAAATTGCACCCCTCTAGTGGTCTTATACATGTGAGAGAGTCTCTCTCCATACATATTTAATTGTTATGTTCAATATAAACTAACATTCAAGTCATTCAATTCCAAATGTGGAACTAACATCTTATTTATAATAGTGTCTCTTTCTATCCATTTTCTATTTATATTTTTTCTAATAACATTCTCGTATGAGAACATCCCATTGTGAGCTCGTACACTCTTTTGGAACATCTCCATATGAGAATACCTCATCGCATGCATATACGTTGTTTGAGATTATGCTTGTCTAGAAACATCCTTGTCATGCGCCCATATGCTCTTTGGGAATATCCCCGCTGTATATTACACTCTTTGGAAATATCTCCATTCGAAAACATCCTTGCTGCATACCTAACATACTCGTTTAGGAACATCCCATGATCCTCATGTCCCTCCTTATTAGTTGGGTACACGTTCGTCCCCATTTGCATTTGGCAATGTAATTTGTAATAACCGTCTTAATGGAAGGATAATTATGATGGCATGGGCCGGTATAACTTACAACCAGTGTAACGGAAGAAGTAGGGCTACAGGATAAAAGGAGGAAGGAGATACACGTACTCACACCTTTTCAATTCTCTATTTTCTTATTTTCTAGTCATTTCAGACTTAAGCATCGAAAAGAACTTTCCCATGTATTTTCAATGTGGGAATATGTTTGTAATCTTGCAATTCCAACAATCCCCCACCTCAAACAAAGGACCACACGCTTCTCACGTCTGATCCTCGACCCACCAGGTCTTCCTGCCCCTCGGTCCACCTGACCTACTAGGACTTCCTTGCCTAGCCGCAACTAAGACTTCTTGCCTGGTGTCTGGTCCTCTTGATCTGAATATAGGAGCCTCCACTTTCTTTGTTCGAGGTCAATATTGTACTCACATGGCTCAATAAGACCATAGCTCTTGTACACAGTCGGTGGTTAAACCTTCTGATAGTCCGGGCTCTGATACCAATTGTAGGATCGAAAAGAATTTAGATATCTCTACAATGGTATGATATTATCCACTTTGGGTCTAATCCCTCATGGTTTTACTCTTGGGCTCTTCCCAAAAGGCCTCATACCAATAGAGATATCATCCATCCTTTTAACCCCATGATCTTTTCCATGTATTTTCAATGTGGAACTATATTTGTAACTTTACAATCCTAACATCTCTACCTAACATCTCTCACTTGTGTTATCGTGCAGGATATGAACAACAAAGTTAATGACTCTACTGGTCACAAGCATAGTGGGGTGGAGTGGAAAAGAATCCCTCCAAAGTATAGATGATAAAATTGAAAGTTATCATTTCTTACTAAAACCTCGATGTCCATAAGACATTCAACATTCATATACTTCATCATCAATCAAAAAAATAAAAGTTAATGCTGATTTGTGATTCATATACTTCATCATTTATTATGTGTAGCCACTTATAAGAGTGTCGAATAGGTCAGTTGGACCGGATTGAGTATTTTTTTTTTAACCTAATTCGAATTTGAGTTCAACCCAAAAATCCTAAACTCGAATCCGACCAACCTGAACTCGAACTAAATAACTCGAAAATCCAACTCAAAATGACTTTTTTTTTTTTGACTATTTTCCCTATAATTCTTCATTTTTATCTCAATACTGTATCATTATCATACAAACATGATATTAATATACATAAAAGCATCTTAATTTTCAAAATAAAATTCGATTTAACCAAAAAAAATCCACTAAATTCTATATTTAGGTCAACTCAGGTCAATCCGAGTCAACCCGAACCCGATCCGACCCAACCCGAAAATTTTTAATCCTCTAACCTGAACCCAACCAGAACCCAAAAATGTCCAATCCGAACCTGATTTTTTTTTGTCGACTCGAATTGGATCGTCAAATCAGATTCATTTTTAACACCTCTAGCCACCTAGTAGAATAAGACTTTATTATTATTATTATTATATATTTCATCATCTATTATGGGTTGCCATCTATTTAGTGAGGCATGAATTATAACAACACTCTAGAAAATGTGTTTTTAATTTAATCAAATGATATAAAAAATATAACTACCGATTTTTTTTTTTAATAATAAAAAATTATAGACATTTTTTTTTGATAAAAATAACTTTATTTAAAAAAAACAAAAGTTGCTATTTGTCTATCCAAGGCATAAATAAATCTCTCTTTCATCAACATTTTGAACACTTCAATTGATTCAATGAAACTAATTCAGCTAATTAGGTAAGTTAAGTGACCCGGCTAGATCACAGGAGCAAGAAGGTTCAAATGGTGCCAGACAAGTGCATCAGCTAAATTATATAACATGTTTTATATAAATAAATTACCTTTGAACTAATAAATATAAAGCTTGACAGGGCAGAGATTAAGGAGTTGGGGTTTGAGATGGTGTTGATATCCAAGTCTGATGCGTCAGTTCATTAAGGCTGCATTTGGTTGGACGTAATATAATATATCTTGTAATGTAATCAAATTTGTAATGTAATGTAATGTAATGTAATGTAATCAGGATTACATTACTATGTTTGGTGAAACAGTTGTATACTATGCATGTAATCTTTGATTACATATATGATTACATTATTTTGTTTAGTGTACATTAATTTTGACAAGGAATGTAATTCATATTATTGTAAAATGATAAAAATATCCTTATAATAGAATTTAATAGAATTTAATGTATCTTCCAACTAAATTCTCTTATTTTGTTTGGTCAGGCTTTGTCTTCCTATTTTTTCTTACTTACATTTGCTTTGTGCGTGTAGCAGATCGACAATCAGTTACCTTTTGGAGGCTCCATTGTGTGTCATGCCCTTGAGCATGGTTGTGCTCACGTATGAACAGACAATTATTGTACTTGACTTCACTAGGAGAATTTGAGCCATATACATCAACATGGTGTCGTGGCATTGCTTGGAGGATTTGCTAACAAACGTTCAACTGTGTATTCACTTGATCAACA
Organism: Zingiber officinale; assembly: GCF_018446385.1. NCBI lineage: Eukaryota > Viridiplantae > Streptophyta > Magnoliopsida > Zingiberales > Zingiberaceae > Zingiber > Zingiber officinale. The sequence continues at coordinate 58,375,286 of NC_055998.1, read as the reverse complement.
TTCTCAGTATTCGGCTAAAATCCAGATTCATTCAAACCATCTGAAGTGTTCCCTGCTTGATTGACAGAGAATTTCCAGAGGAGCTCAATATGTTGCAAGCAGTGTAACACGTGTTTGTCGAGTCGGTCTCAAAGGCACCATTGCTGATGATTGGAATGTTGTTTGGCACTACAAGTGAAGAGTTGACATTGACACCAAACAAGTACTGCGACCATTTCTTGAACAGGAGGCTGCTGTGAAGGAAATACTTTTTCTGTGGCTCGACAAGGAACAGAAAATCCACCATGTATGCTAGTGTGTCACTTGCAGTCAAAATTATTTGTCCTTAAAATCCCTTTTGAAGCACTGAAAATCCCTTTTTCGTATAGATTTAACAGGGTTATTTGCCCAAATTGTGGTTTATGACAACAAAGGCATAAATGCAATATCATGCACATTAAAGCTATTTACAAAAGTTACCATCATCAAAAATAAGTTAAAACATATTCCACTAATAGAGTAGTGTAGCACTTGTACAATTGAACTATCGAATAAATGCATAGATTTTTCTCTCCATGATGAACTTCTTATTTCTTTGTGGAATGGTAGAGCTCCATATAGTCCAGTGCGGGCCGATTCCAGGACCAGTCTTGCTCCATCACACGCTTGCATAATGAATAGAACCACTCTCGAGCATTGGACCAAGCAGGGAAGGCTCTGGAAAATCCCATTATAAGATCAAATAACATCTATTAAGCAATAACTGGTAGCCCCTATTAGTTTTGTTTGCATCTAGATATATAGAACTCTAAGCGTGTCCTCACTAAGAATATTACAACCAAAATAAAAAGGAAATTGTGCATATAGAAAGATAAATGCTAAAAATCATTGTACCAGAAGACATTGAAAGAGTAAAAAATGTTACAACATGCTCAGTACAACATGGATATATCACAATAGCATTTCATAGATTAGATTCATTGCTGAAATGACTTGAATTCACCCCAATGGGATAGCATGTCCCCACCGATCATGAGCATTATAAAACTCTTCAAGAGAATTATAATCCAAGCATAAAGAAAATCACAGGAATAAAACCAAACTAAATTAAATCAAATCAAATTTTACTAAACCGAACAAAATTAACCACCAAGTTTGCATAAAAAACAAAATTTAACCACCAAGTTTAGCATGTCTAGGAAATTACAAGTTTAACTTGTCCAAATAAATGACAATAAAACCTACAGGTCTACGCCTCAAATATCTCCACTCAATAATGCTTTCATAAAAACTTCTTTCTCGCCATCTGGTATGGTGAAGAAAATATCTATAGTTTCACGATCACAACCAATTTTTCTTGTCGCTTTATGCCGCTCCAACATGCTAAGCCCAGGTAACTTTGTTAAAACCTCATTGACTTTCATTCTTTTTTCAGTGCCTTCATCATATTCCAATGCTTTACTTAATCGATTACTTGCATTGTTAAGTTCTTCCCCAAGAATAGCTGTCGCCTCTCTGATAACTCGAGACAAATCTTTAGTGCTCTCGGTCTTTCTCCTTTTTGGCTTAGAATTCTCTTCGCTTGATCCAAATATGAAATCTTGGGCATATGAAGCATAATCCCCATACTTTCATCATTTTCAACTGCAACTTTATCTAATTCTTCCACAATATCAGTAGGAACTTGAGCATCTTTCCCAGATGCATGGTCTCCACCAAAGATGATAGAAAGTTCCTCATAGTAAGCCAATGACTTATATCTAAATTGTTTTGCATCTCCATGAGTCTATAAAATAAAATTTATATTACTAACTAAACAAAAGAAAAATAAAAATAAACCATTTTAATAATAAAATAAATTACCTTAATATATTCATCCCACACAGAATTTTCAGCCATAATAAATTTTTTTTCTGAGTCTCAACCAAAACCACTGCTACCAACTCCATACAACATGTCATGGACAACATTGTGGAGCTTCTGGAAAGTTCTTAACCTTGATTCAATGTGTGGTTTTGCCTTAATTCGATATCCAGGCAAGCTAACCTCAAACATTTGTTGTAGCTTTAGTCCATGTCCTGGCCTAAAACCTTTCCCATTCTTATTTCTAAGATCTCCAACATTATTTAATTGCATCAATGCTTCAATAAGTGCAGCATCTTCTAAAGCATACCATTGATGTTTATTTCTCACGGGTCTTTTTGGGTTGTAAGATTCTCCTGAAGGATTAGAAGTCATATTCACCTATAGCACAAAAAATTAATAGCACAAATAAAGAGAAATAGCAACTAGCTAAACATTGTAAGCTTGAAACATTGTAATTCAATATACTCAATGGAAAATAGACATTGGGTTTCTACTACTGAATGGAAAATAGAAAGTATTGACCAAATTACAAAGAAACAATGTAAGCTTAAAACATTGTAATTCAACATACTCAAAATAAGCTAAACATAAAATTAAAAATCGTAAGACATGTCACAAAAATCTAATACTTCATAAGAATCACACAAATGATCTCATCTAGATCTTTTCCATTCATTAAACATGTCATTGGCCAAATTATCACGCCAATTGCTAAATTCACTCGAACTCTCAATGGTCAACACCATGTTTTCACCAATGTCATCAACTTCATCTGGTTGACTATCCAGCCTTCTCTCCAACCTTCTTTCTGCAAGATCCCCAGCCATTTCTCTCCTTATAAAATTGTGAAGAAGGCAACATACCATAATAATTTGATTTTGAGTTTGGATCGGATAATAAGCTGGACTTCTAAGTATTGCCCAACGTATTTTAAGTAGCCCAAGGCATCGCTCTATCACATTTCTAGCAGTCGAATGCTTCATATTGAAAAACTCTTGAGGACTTCTAGGTACTCGACCTTCTTTCCACTCATTTAAATGACATCTTTGGCCTTTATATGGTGCTAAAAGCCTTCACAGTTTGTGTAACCAGCATCGACAAGGTAATAATATCCTATAAATTGAATAAATGTATTAAAATAGATCACAAACTCAAAACACAGTAAAGTATTTAGGATATTTTGAAAAATTAATTAGCAAACCACATGGGACTTTTAATCTATTTTTCCTTGTGACTGCATCTCGTAACACTCTACTATCTGCTGCTGAACCTTCCCATCCAGACAACACATATGTAAATTGCATATCTTGGGAACAAGCAGCAAGCACATTAGTAGCAATTTCACCCTTTCTTGTCCGATATCTAGGTTTATCCTCTGCTCTAACTTTAATGCATGCCCCATCTAAAGCTCCCAAACAATTCTAGAAGGAACAACAAAAAGAAAATAAGAAGAAAAAAAAACATAAATCATAACTTTAAAAACAAATATAATAATTACCTTAAACCATTTCCATCTCCAATCTATTGAGTCTGCTGCAATTAGTTCTGGATTTTTGAGAAACACATTTTGTAGACGAATAACAACATTCAAAAATCGGAGAAAATGCCTACTTATTATTTCACTAGACCTTTTAAATCAACATTGTATAGTTCTATTCTTGACATGATGAGCTAGCAAATTTAATGGCATTGCTACTTGCTCATCTACCTCCATATATCTTGTTCCTTTCAGGCCCCCTTCACTTTCAAGCATACAACACAATTTTATAAAACTACTCCTATTCCTTCTTAGCTGTGATATGCAAGTAGTGTCACTCTCATATGCTAAATTATATATCATCCCTCTCCTAGCAAAAACATCATTCACATATTGCCTTTTCAAGCAATACGATCTATTACGCCATTCCACTAAAATACAACACATTTGAAAAAACCAATTCACTATATTCAAGATCTCCAACCAATGCATTAACACAACAACTAATTTCCTTTTTCTCATTATGTTCCTGGTCTTTAAACTAAGACGAGTCATGGCTGCAAAATAAATAAAACCAATAAATGAAAAGGTGTTGACTTTGATGAAAACAAGATGTTGATTTTGGTGAAAACATATAACAAGGTTTGAAAGTAACATTACTTATAACTACACTAAAAAAATACATGCATTTAAATTGTTGATGGTATACACAGAATTACCATTGCAACTTTTGTTGCTCCTTTTTTGTGATTGACATTGGTGACCTCAAACCATGAATTGTTTATAGATCATATACGACATTCTATTTATACCTTACAATGTTAGGTATAGATCATATACAGATGGTAGGATGTAGGATGATATAAGTTCAAACAATAGTCAAGAAGATGTTAGAAAATATTCTCTTCATAGTCTAGAATATGAAATAAACGAGGTTTACAGTCTTTAAGCAGAATAGTGATGACTATGAACTTACAGATGTAGATATTCCGATGCTAATGGAGGCGGTGGATCAAAGCCTTGGCGAGGCTTTATGGGGAACGGAGGGAGGGAGGTGGTGTCGACGTCGATGCTGATGGAGAAAATGGTGGATCAAAGCCTTGGCAAGACTTTAATGGGAAGTAGAGACGAGGGTGCTGCCGACGCTGATGCTGGTGTCGGCGTTGATGCTATTGTCGGTGCCGATGTTGTTGTTGGCGCCGATGCTGATGGAGGGGTTGGATGGAGGTGGTGTCGGCACCGATGCTGATGGAGGCGCCGAGATGAGTGGGTGAGGCGAGGGAGAGGTGGTGTCGGCGCCGTTGCTAGTGAAATCGTTGGGATGAGTCATGAGGAGGGATGTGCGACGGGATGGAGAGGAGTGTCGCAAATGTGTCAAGGAATTACGGTTATATTTGGTATAAAAAAATTTAGGGTTGTAATGTAATCGGATTACATGCTATTTGACTTGTAATCCTGGATTACAAAAGGTTATTATCTTTTGTAATCCAGATTATATTACATTATAAAGTTAGAGTGGTACCAAACAAAATAATCGACTTTGTAATGTAATCTGGATTGCATTATAAGGCAAATTACAAGCTACCAAACACAGACTAATAGTAGGGCTGGCGTCCCCACAGACCGGCTCAATTAGCACAATGCTTCTTTGGTCACCTATATGCAAAGAATCGTCCTGATTTTCTTTTTCAATCACGTAGGGCGGTATGAAAGAATTCAGATGAGAGTTATCATCTTTTTTTGTGGACTAATAGTAGAGCTGACACTCTCGAATATTTGAAGTCAATTCACAAATCTTGGATAAAAACAGCATTTTGTTTATTAATGGTAGGAGATCCAACAATATTACTGTCTCAACATAACGAAGTTGATGCAAACCTCCCCAAATCACACCTACAAATCCAAACAAGCCAGGATACTCCAAATCCAGTGCAATACTACCTTAGTGACACCTATACACCATATCAAACAAGCAAATTACTGACGACACATAAAACACAAGAAAGCGGGTTCAACTTGCCGGATGCTGAGTGACTGCATTCAGGATTTCTGTAAACGAAACAATGCCAACTAAGTGCCATCTTCCTTGTCAGCATCGATCACCCATACATGGGTTGCCCGGTAGGACAGCATCTGCGCCATGACAGCTGCCAGCGAGCTGGTATGCTTGCAGGTCAGTGGTGCACTCCGCCCATGATACATGCTCCTCAATCGCCCGACTGGCATTTCGTTCACTTGACTAGCTGTGAACCCCATACTTCTGCTGCTGAATTTTTGATGCCTTGGCGAGGCTCCACCTCCTGCATTCTGCAGTGGCGAGTTGATAGAATAGTCAGGAATAGAATCTGGAGCGGCGCCATAGTCTTCTGCTCCTAACACAAACTGTCCAGCAGACAAATTTGCCATAGCCCATGCGGCAGCCCAGTAGTTACACTTCCAAAGCTTATAAGCAGATATATCTCCGATGATGTTGTGGGTGCCATCAGAATTTGTCTCCACAACTGCAATTCCACACGGATTGTGAAGTATTGTTCTGATAGCTTCGAGCGTAGATGAGAAGGCATCAATATAAGAATAGTTTGAACTGATGGCTCCAAGAGAGGATATAGAAGACAAAGGAAGAGGAGCCAAAGCACCTAGGCAGCCAATTAGGAAACGAACTACATCTTCACGGGAGAGGCAGCAATATTTATTCTCATGGAGGGCAGAAGATGACGGCCGATCGCTGTTGCTTGCTCCACCTACGGATGAACTCTGAATGCTCTTCAGCCATTTGCCATTGTAAAGAACAGAAAATCGCTTGCTGAAGCCTCTCCACATGACACTTTTGCGCACTAGGAGCCATTTCACACCTTGCTTCATCATGTCTAGTGCATCAATTAACCTTAGAATGAATCAAGGTAGAAAATAGAGTAAGAAGGAAGAATAACTCCTTGAAAGGGAAATGAGAAGAGAAAATGCAATAAAAAGGACAGCACCATAATTTTTTCCATGTAAGCAAGTATTGTATAATGCTGAAGTTTTAGTATTGATTAATATCACCTAGATGCATAATGAAACCCATAGTTGCCTAGCTAAATCATCCAATACAGATACAGAAATTTCACAAAGATTGCAGACAGGTTGGGAAAAAAAAACTAAAATAATCAATGAAAATAACTAGAGACTAGTGAATCTACAATACAAAATTGATGGAATTCATTTAAATTCGATCAAATAAAGAGCAAAACTAATTGAAATAGATTAAAATTTTAATCAAATTGAGATAAATTTGAAAATCGTGACCGATTTAGCTTCTCTTTAATCCCACCTTCATTCTCAAAGAGTTCAAGAATCCTTTCCCTCTAAAACTGCCTATTCTTGCCACAACTTGAGATTCACCATATCATAAGATTAAACATCATTCATTCAACTTTTTGATCACTCATTAGACTCAACACCTTATTTGTCTGCTGCCTAAACTATTTATAGGGATCGTGATGATGAGTGGTTATTATGAATTGATAGATTATTGCCCGCACAGGTGTAGTCAAGTTGGTACTTGGGCAGGGCTTGCCACCAGAGAGGCATGGTTCGATTCCTGGCAAGTGCAAATACTGCTTCAGGTTATCTCATGCCTCTATCTAGGAAGGTCGCTCGACTAAGGCTAAATAAGTCCCCGTGATTTATCCCTTTCCAGAATATGTAGGGTCACCCTGGAGGGGCCGCTAAGGTGACCGCTTTACCTTTTACCACAAGAGAGATTATTAAGGATTGAGAAAGAACATCGTAATATCAATCAATCAATAAAGAGCATGAAACTAGCCATCAACTAGAAACTAACTAAACTCTATAACATTAAATATTAAACAATCACACTTTTACACTTGTAAAATCTGGCAATTAAATAATCTTATTAGATTTTTTAGAAATTTTTAAAATTTTTTCTAAATTTAATTGGAGTCCATATGACAAGTTTAAGGAGGGGTGCATCAGTTAAGTTATTGAAAGCCCATTTGGAATATCCCTTAAGTGGGAGTTAAAAAATCTCATTTATGCCCAATTAACCTAAGTACTAAAATCTAAACCTAAGTTTTATTTTCCTTCCCCTACACTTCGCCCCGATCCTTCTCGCCGCTGCACACCCTCTTCTCCTAGACCACCATCGTCGCTGCCCCATCGCCGGCTGCCACGAGCCAACGACCGACGCTGTGCACCTCCCTCTGCCAGTACCTATTGTTGCCGGTTGCCGCCTGATCTCCCCGATTCTAGCCTCCAAGCTCTCTTCCTCCTGATCTCTTCATCACCAGTCACCGCTGCCTGTCATCTTCCACTCGCGTGAGACTAGCCGGCAACGCAACGACCGCAGCTGTCGACGGAGGTGATGCTGTTACCAATTGCGAGAGCTGCAGAGCCCTTCCATCGCCACATCTACTCTTCCCATGCCCTAGCGCCGCCCCTGTCCTGATCCGAGGCCGCTGCCGCGACGCATACCCTACTGGTTGTGCCCTAGCTTTTGATCCACCATTGTGCTCGAGCGCCGACGTCCTGGTCGACACCGCAGATTCCGTGAGTCGTCGACTTCCTTTCCATCCATAAGTAAGAAGCAATCTCACCATGTGTCGTAGCTCTCTCCACGATGTGAATCCAGCAACCATTGTCGTAGCCGATCAGGTCGAGCTGTTGCATCCAGCCTACCAGCGCCACCTACAGTGAATTGCTGCTAGAGAAGATGTGGTTGATTAGGATAAACACTAATTAAATCTTATTGTTGTAATTGATCTATGATTGGTGCTAATTTAGGGTTATTTGTTGTAGAGAACAACACCTTTTATCTTGCTCCGGTCATCATGGTGTGTGGGCGATTCATAGCTCTAGCCACAAATTTTCTAACAACAAGATCTCTGGCAAATTAAGGTTAGTTGGCCTTGGATATCAGATTTACATAGCATGGATTTCATGTCTACATCGGATTGATTAATGGATATGAGTTAATGGAGTTTGTGATCGGTTCTAGTTTATTACTTAGAGATTGGTTGAATTTAGTAGTGAAAAGCATAATTAACAGTAGGGTTATTTGTGGATTAAATTGAAACATGTGAACGACAAATTTAGATCAGTTTAGATTGATTTATGGTTGATACATTATAGATCCTTAGTTTTGCCACGTATCCTGTATTTGTAGGATTCGTGCTGGATGTGACCTTTTGGATTTGTGGAAGACAGTTGACACGATCTACATATAAAGGTGGGTACTTCTTGCTTTGTTTTTTTTAGTACTTTGACCTTCATACATGAACTATTTTGGATAAGTAACTGTTTTTACTTTGACTCTACTCTTATTTTCCTGCGCTTGATACTTTCACGTGATCTTTGAGAAACTCATTTCTATATCTATACAGTCTCTCGTTGTTGTTCATGATAGGTAGCAGATACTAAATACCATGGTTGTATGCTTTGACTGTTGTTTATTTATGTACTATATTAAGCATACTGGCTTCATGTAGCATACCTAATTTTTACTTATATTGGTATGATGACTGTTGTTTATTTATGTACCGTATTGAGCATGTTGGTTTCATGTAGCATACCTAATTTCTACTTATATTTGTATGATGACTGTTGCATTTGGCGTATCATATCATGACATGCATGTCAACGACAAATTCTTACTTACGGTCGAGAGAGTCGTTGACCAGGGTTGCATCCTCGGCCACTCGAGAGAGTGGTAGCTGGAGTTGATGTCGCTTGTCCTGTCGTGCTTCCACTTGGTCACTCATAGGTAGTGATAGTTGGAGTTGCGAGCAGCAGGGACCCCGTCACAGACGTAGCTAATTAGCTACTATGCAACTGTCCCCTCGGCCACTCGTGAGAGTGGTAGCTGGAGTGATGTACAGTCTGTCACTGACCCGACCTCTCGACCATACAGGGGTCATAGTGCAGAGGGGTGGGCGGGAGTGATCATCCGTGCATACACTGTTGTTATTCTTGCTTTGGCTGTTGTTGTTTACATATGCTGTTATTCCTTACTTATGCTGTCGTGGTATACTTATACTGTCATCGCTTACTATTGTTGTTCACTTATACTGTCATGCTTACTTATGTTGAGATATACACTCGTTGTAGGGGTTGAGACTCTAGTTTATTTATTGGTAAAGTGGATACCTATCACTTATTACCTCTGTAGTTATAAGCAGTACTGTAGCAAGTTTGTGTCACCCCTTACCTTCTATTACCTAGCCTAGGATATAGTTTCAGTTATGAGCATTTATTATGGATTTATTTTAGTATCTGCTATTTCCTTTATGAGACTGTATACTCTTGGCTCACTCTCGAGTTGTACTTTATGTTCATGTACTATCTTTCTTTTACCCGCTGAGTTCCAATACTCACCACCCCATAACTGGTTTATTTCGCCAGGTAGCAGGTAGACGAATTATGGATGCTTGGAAAGTCCCGGTTGCCAGTCTCACGTCACACTCGAGGATAGTCTTCTTTTGTTTTGTTACTGTTTGGGTGGTATGTTGATTTTGCGTAGATTGTTTTTCAATAAGTCGATGTGGATTTTAGAGTCTAGTCTGATTGTTGCAGGTATTTTAGTTAGTGACTCTGTTTGTCTTACATTCGTATTATTTTATGATTTTTTGCTGCATTTATTTTCAGTCGTGTGGGATGTTATTATACTGCGTGGTTGTGTGTTTACTTTCAGTCGTGTGGACTTATTATTCGGCGTAGTTGTGCTTATATCCAGCCGTGTAGACTGTTGAATATGTTATATGTTGTGTGTGTATGTATATATTGGTCTCAATTGTCACTGGTACAGGGAGATGTTGTCGGGTTTTTGTCTGACATGGACTCCTCTGGGGCGTGACAATACTTTTATTAAAAAAATATTTAACAATATAATGTTATTTATATCATGGTTCATATCTATTTTTAGTATTTATCATTTTTATACCAATAGGTATGATATTATTTGTAAATTGGATCATTAATAATTTGATATATAGACAAATACTTCGAGATTTTAAAAGATCTATCACACTGACATATAATATCCTTCTCTTTTTTTTTAGACCGATTTTAATTTCACTTATTCTACTGATCCCGTACTGTATTTGGATTCTTTAACTATTTGATCCTGATCCCAATACAAATTTTTACAACTATGATTAAAACATACAAGCAGCCTTCAAAGAAAAACAAATCATCCTTGTAGACAAATAAACCTACAAAACAATTTGCTTCCACGAGTTATGAGAAATGGACAGGAAAAGAAAAGATTTAATACAACAACAAGTTATAATTTGCAAATATTCTGACATCTTGCTCTATCATTGAACAAAATTGAATAGCACAGTGGTAATACAAAATGTAATTCTTTTTTCAAAGATCAAGCAATTATTTATGACAAAAGCAGATCATCCACAATGAGAAAATAAAGTCACCTTGAACTTTTTCTGTTACCAAACTCATTTTACAATATCATAAGATCCCAGAATTAGAGGATGAAATTATCCATAACAAAATATACGAAGTGCATAAACCTCACTGAAGATGTGTGGGTGTACAGTTGAGAAACTTAGACTACATACCTTCCATGGTAAATAATCAAAATGAGTATGCTAGGAAAGTCACATATGGCCATGGCTCCTAGAAGGAGCTAAATTCCAATAAGTACCACAAATAATAAATAGACATGCATAATTCAAAATATTCAATATATATTCATCAATGCCTATAACTCCCTGAAGGATTTAAATCTGATCAATACTAGCTGCAAGAAATCAACATTCGTAAGGGAAATTATTTAACATTGATTGGAATGTGCCTGGTGATTGTTATTTATCCACTTGATTGATAGGAAGCTGCAATTTACCTTCTAGTGACTGTTGCAAACAATTTGATAAAAGTTTAACAAGTTACATAAATGCTGTGCAAGATGCAAAGGACATGAAAAAGCTGTTCCTTTACTATCTGAATGAAAATTTAAATTTATTTTGTAATGCATTGTCTTAATTGATAAAATCAAAAAGATAAATCAAAAGAGAATGAAAAGAAGCATATGATATAATATTCCAAAGCAAGGTGATCTATCAATGTTAATAATTAAGGGAATTTCTAAAATGAATTATGCAAGTTTTCGATTCTTCTTGGAAATGGAATAGAGTAGCCTTCCTAACCTAGCGTTGTGCATGTTTCACTATTAGTCAATCTGTACCAGGAATGACTCAGAATCTTTTATATGTAACCCATCTAATTTCTGAAATTTAAAGAATGTCAAAAGGGATTGATGCCTTGGTTCAATCTGCTTTTTACAGCTCAAAAATCCTAAAAGTTATGGTTGCTTTACAGATAAAGATTTCCATCACAAATTCATTTTTACTCTTGGAGTAACATTTAAATAATATGATAGCTTTATGATAATCAATGTGTCACTTGGAAAGAAGCTGAAACAAACTATCAACCTCATATTCGCGCTAATATGTCAATTATCAGTCTAAAGGAAAATGCTTTCTAGTGGATACTTTAGCCTATTTGTCTACTATACCACAAATTTTCTTTAAAAAGTCTCATCCATAAAAACAAGATCAATCCAGCCATGCTTTCATGTTCCAATCTAACACTTCAATTTATGATGAAAGGAGAACATACATCAAAAAATTCTCTTAGAGTATGGGAGAAGCAACTTCACAACATCAGTTTGCAAATATCATGAAACAAAGGTCCGAAGTTAAGTGATTAGTATTAGCAATGTAGATCTGTAGAATGCATATGGACGTATCTCAGGATCTAAGAATAGTATAGAAGTGCATTATAAGGGTGGTCATGAAGACCAATATGAATTATTTCAGGTCCTACCAACAGACAAAGAAAGCAGAATCCACAATCTATAATAACGACCATATAAAATTAGTTGTATGAATAGTCAACAATAATGTGACTAAAAAACTACACACATGATGTAATGGTGAAACATAGTCTAGGTTGTGCTTGGACCACCTGGAAATTGGCTTGGCCTAACACAACCCATAAAAAATCAGGTTGTCTCGTGTTGGCCCTTGCCTGAAAATTGGGTTAGGCTAAGCAGAGAGATTCATCCCATGGAGTAGGCACGACATGCATGCCTAACATGCCTATGGAGTGATTCAATGGCTAAAACCTCCTAAAATGACTATATATATATATATAGTTATGATATCCTGCATGACGCGCACAGTACGCGACTTTGCGCATTGCGCAGGATATCAGCGCTTTTTTTCTTTTTAATTTTTTTTTTAAATTTTGAATTAAAAAATAATTAAAATATTATTTAAAAATTTTATTTTTAGGATTCATATTTCCCAATTGGGTCATAGGGTTTAAGGCACAGGATTTTTTTTTAAAGATTTTACCTCTAGGGTTCAGATTTCCCAATTGGATTATAGTATTTAGTAAAAAGAAAAATTAAAAATAAAATAAATGTAAGTATTTATGGAGTATTGTAATATGTTTAGGAGATATATTCATGGATTAGGGATTTATATATGAGGAAATATTGATTTTTTAAAATTCAAAATCGAAATAATAGATATCGTATGTTATTATTTATTATTATTATTTTTTTAAAATTTTGAATTAAAAAAATTAATTAAAATATTTTTTAAGATTTTATTTTAGGATTCATTCTTCCCAATTGGATTATAATTTTCAAGCTGTTTTTTAGATTTTACCTCTAGGATTCTGACATTCCAATTGATTATAGTGTTTAGTAAAAAGAAAAATTAAAAATGAAATAAATTTAAATATTTATAGAGTATTATAATATGTTTATGGGATATATTTATATATAGAAATATTGATTTTTTTAATTCAAATTAAAAAAAAAATTAGAAAAGTGATATGCTGCGTGCGCACAGTCGCGCACTATGCGGCGCGCAACATATCACTATATATATATATATATATATATATTACTATTTAGAGGATATTTTTGTCAAATTGAAGACTAATAATTATCAAATTATTTAAATTTTTTTAAAAAATATCTCTACAAATGCTTTAATCCCGCCCCTTTACAAATTATGATAAGCTCTTCATGTTATATTATTATTTTTGTTATATTAAAGTAAAGACGTAATATTGTATTTATGTAAATATGAAAATTTAGATTTCTATTTCTCCATTTTTTTTTAAAAAAATGTTTCTTGATCTGCGGGCCTGGGCTAAAGCAGGCTGGGGCCCATGCCAGGTGGCAGGCTGGGCCCATGCCAGGTGGCCTAGTGTGACATAAGGAGACAACCCCGTGCCGTGCCCGGCTGCCTTGGCCCGTTGAAACGTGTATGAAGATGTGAGATTAAAAGAAACCTGAAAGCATAATTAGGTAGATATATTTTTCATCCACATGTTCATAACTCCAGGAAGATCGGTGCTTGCTTTATGATCAAATTATGACAATAATGATTCGAATAAGATCAGCAACTAAGACTACAACATTAACAAGTAGAGAGCTTGTAGGAGATGGCAGTTCGATAGCAAGCAACACTAGCAGTCGATCAAATGCGAGAAGAAAGGAATTGAGAGATTCACAAAGTTAGAGCACGCTAAATGAATAAACAACAAAGTTCCCTCTAATTTTAGATCGGACTAATCGATACCCCCAAATAAGTGGTAAAAGAGATGCACCTTGTTGCCGGATCCACCTCCTTCAAGAGGCCGAGGTTGGGCGTGACCAACTCGGAGACCGGCGTCCACATGGCCTTCTCCTGATCGTCGTCGCCGGCGCACGCTAGGAACGCGACGACGTCCAGGGAGTTGAGCATCCCAACGAACCTGTCAGCGGAAGGGGGAAGCGGCGGAGCGATGGGGAAATCTGGAGAGGGGCAGCGCCAGACCGCGATGGCTCCATCGGCGGAGTCCCCGATGGCGAGGACGGCCGCCTTGACGGGCTGGGCGTCGGAGAACTGGACAAGCTCTGGCTTTCCGAGGGTGAGATCGCCGACGACGTGGTGAAGGAAGATGAGGGCCATGGGGAGGTAGCCGGTGGGGACTAGGGGTCAGGAGAGGGAGTGAAGGAGGGTGAGATGGAGGAGGAGGAAGCCGGTGATGGGCTTGGACCGGGTGCAGGGGAGGGAGGAGACTACAGGTTCGATAAGGAGACTGACGCCCCCGGCGGAGAGAGCGGAATGGACGGCGCCGGCCATGGCAGGGAAGAAATGCCCATCAAATAAATAAAAAAAATGGAATTATCAATCGACAGAAGTCAAGATGAGGAACAGGAGGAAGAGCAGCGAGAGGAAAGGACAACTCGGAACGCTGAGGAAAAAGATGCGTGGGCTTGCGTTGGACTGTCAAACAATAATGGCAAAGTTGTAAATATCTGTATTTTTTTTAAAGGGTGGGCCAAATAATTTAATAGATATTTGATTTTATTTTTTATTTATTTATTTTTACTATTTATTCAATCCGTTATTCTCAAATTTTTATTATCTTTAATTTTTTATTTTTTATATATTTTAAATTATTTTCTCTCTATATATAATATTTACTTTTTATTAGTTAATTCGTGGGACCGACTCTCTCGTTGATGTGATGATTTCATTTTTTTGATTAGTCAATCTATTTCCTTTATTTTTTTCTAAATTAAATGATATTTCAATATTTATAAAATAAATTTCATGACCTAAATTTAGAGAACTAATATTCATAAAATCTAAATTTAAGAAATGAATAATATAGTTGATGTAAAGAGTTTTTTTATGTAAAATATAAAATTTAAGATAAATCCTGTATTTAAGGAAGTTGATGTGGATGCTCTTGCATCTGCGTCTGCTTCTTTATAATTTCTCTAAAATTTAAGATAAATCATTCATTTTATTAAATTTAGATAATTATTTTTTACGGCACATTACATCAGTTATCCTAAAATTTCTGTCTTTATTTTTTATGATTTTTTTCTCTTTCTTCCACTTTTTTTTTTGTTATATTTTCTCTTTCTATGTGATATACTTTTTCTTATCTAATTCATTTCGTTTACTTTGTCTCTTTTCTAATTAAATTATATTTTAATGTTTAAAGAATAAATTTTATTCTCTTTACTTTGTCTCTTTTCTAATTAAATTATATTTTAATGTTTAGAGAATAAATTTTATTCTCTAAATTTAGAGCAGTACTATTTATGAAATCTAAATTTAAGAAATGAATAAGATAACTAATGCAAAGATTTTTTTTTATAGAAAATATAAAATTTAAAGTAAATTCTATGTTGAAGGAAGCTGATGTGAATGTTTAAGGACATCTATATTAGTTTCTCTATAATATCTCTAAAATTTAGGATAAATTACCCACTTTATTAAATTTAGACAACCATTTTTCATTACACACTATATCGACTATCTTAAAATTTTCATTATCTTTATATTTTTATTATTTTTTTCTCTCTCTTCCATTTTTTAAATTATTTTTTCTCTCCCTATATAATATCTACTTTTCATTACCCAATTCATTCCCTTTATTTTTTCTCTCTCCTAAATTAAATAATATTTTAATATTTAGGGAATAGATTTAATACCCTAATTTTAGAAAAATATTATTCACGAAATCTAAATTGAGAGAGTGCATAGAGTAGCTGATGCAAAACTTTTTTTTTAATGTAAAATATAAATTTTACGATGAATTCTATGTTTAAGAAAACTAATGTGATGCTCTAATATATCTAAAATTTGGGATAAACCACCACTTTATTAACTTTAAATAATCATTTTTCATTACACGATATATCAATTATCATAAAATTTTTATTATTTTAATTTT
Organism: Zingiber officinale; assembly: GCF_018446385.1. NCBI lineage: Eukaryota > Viridiplantae > Streptophyta > Magnoliopsida > Zingiberales > Zingiberaceae > Zingiber > Zingiber officinale. The sequence goes on along the minus strand of NC_055998.1, from coordinate 58,359,193 downwards.
TTTATTATTTTTCCATTTTTTTTCTATTTTTCATTATTTTTTCTCTTTCCCTATGTAATATTCATTACTCAATTCATTCTCTTTATTTTTTCTCTCTCCTAAATTAAATGATATTTTAATATTTAGGAAATGAATTTCATTTCCTAAATTTAGAGAAGTACTATTAATGAAATCTAAATTTAGGGAATAAATAAAGTAGCTTATACAAAGATTTATTTTATGTAAAATATAAATTTTAAGGTAAATTATGTATTTAGGGAAGCTAATATGGATGTTCTAACAATTTGAATTACTTCGGCGAGTTACTTTACTGAATCATGAGTATCAAATACTCAAATTCCATAGATAGCTTTTAAAATTATCAAATTATGTACCTTATATATTTTACCACTCCGTATTCGCTAGCATCTATCCCAATCGATTACTATAATATGTTGGTGCGGAAAGCATCCGACAATCAAACCGTTGTTTTGATAATGGCAAAGGAATTCAGAGTTAAGCTTATTTGTGATCTAACAGTTTGATTGAGTGTTTCAGGAAAGACCTAGCTGCGGTTAGGCAGGTTGTAAACCCTATGGGACGGTAACCCGGGGCGGTAACCCTATGCGGAAAGTCTTGGCGGGTCGAGTGTTTCAGGCAAAAGTCCTAGGGGGGTGGTAACCCTAAGTGGAAAGTCCTGTTGTCGCGAACCAGGTGGAAGACTGGACAAGTCGGGAAGCAGGCGTCCAACAGAAAGTCCGGAGGCATCGAGCGCCGAGCAAAAGTCCAGTCGATTTGGAGGATCGCACTAGCAACAGGTAAATCTCCTGAGTGGAGTAGGTGAGGACGCGTTCCCCGTAAAGGGAACAGTAGGCGTCGGGTCGACCTAGGGTTTCCGGTCGAAAACCCGAAGTCAGACCCGGACAGTCCGAAGGCTGTCAGTTTATTTGCTTATATATTATCTATTATGTTCTAACTCTGTTTTGCATGAGACTAACATTTTTTTGCAGAGTTAGAAGTGACTGGGATCGGTCGACCGAACCTTGGTATCAATCGACCGAACCCACAAGCCAGCAGATCAGATCTCCAGAGGTTGGACCGGGCTCGACCAGGGGATCGGTCGACCGAACCTGGGTTGGGTGTCGACTGGATCAGGCTGACTGGGCTGAGTCAGAACAGCTTATCGATCGACCGAACCTGTTTATCGGTCGACCGAACCTCGGATGGAGTTTGACCAGAACAAAGCGGAGCGAGAGGATCGGGCGGATCAGATAGGAGGAGATCGCTTGATCGGTCGATCAAACAGGGGATCGGTCGACCGATCCGCCTCGGGTCAAACTTGATCCCGAACCTTGGGGATCTGGATCAGACTTTGCAGAGCTATAAAAGAAGGCCTCGGAGTACAGCTTCAGATAGATCTCGAACAGAACAACCTGCGCTCTTCCATGTGCTGCTCCAAACGCTTTTGCGACGCTCTGCTACTCCGACATTCAGCGACTACGTCTACATCTCTTGTACTGTCGGTATATTTTCATTAGTACACTTATTGTAATAATCAATTGTAAACTTTGCGATATTATAGTTGTTACCCACCGAAAGCGATCTACGATCGCGGGCCTTAGAGTAGGAGTCGCTCAAGGCTCCGAACCAAGTAAACCTCTGGTGTCTTCTGTGTTTGCCTCTTTTCGTTTATTATCTCCTTATTATTTCCGTTGCGTTACTTTTGAACGATTTCTGAATACAAAAATTGTGAAAGTCACGAGTGCTATTCACCCCCCCTTCTAGCGCTTTCGATCCAACAATTGGTATCAGAGCGGGGTCGTTTTGAATTGGTACAACCACCATTCAAAGCAATTTTATGTGGTCTTTTTAATATTTTCGGAGTCAATTAGAATTAGCTTTGTAGCTACATTCTAATTCTTTTTACGAATCGGTTTTGCTCGAATCAGGTGCAACACCAATTGAGTTCGTAATAATTTTTTTCTTTTCTCCCGCACTACTAATCCAAGACTTAGTCTTGGAACATATTTTCTTTGTTTTTGCCATGCAAGGTTTCAATGGCCGAACAAGAAGGTTATAGAACCGTTCGTCCCCCACTTTTCACCAGAGAGGATTTCGGATACTGGAAGGGACGGATGGAGAATTTTTTGAAAATCCAATTTGAAACTTGGATGATTGTCAAGACTGGACTTCAACTACCAACTGATGAAGATGACAAGCCAACACCCTCCGAAAAATGGGAACCGACCATAATCAAGAAGGTGGAATCTAATGCAAGAGCTACCTACACCCTCCAGTGTGGACTGACCAAGGAGGAGCTCAATAGAGTTGGTCCGTTCTCAACTGCAAAGGAGTTGTGGGAGAAATTAATTGAACTGCACGAGGGCTCCTCTGAAACCAAAGTAAGCGTGATCTATTGTTTAATAAACTGTATAATCTAAAAATGCAGGAAGACGAGACGGTCAGCCAACTTCACGCTCGTATACAAGATATCCTAAACTCCCTCCACGCGATCGGGCAAAAGGTCGAGAACAGGGACATCATAAGGTACGCACTTAATGCTTTTCTGAGGAGCACATTATGAGCATCAATGGTAGATGCCTACAAAGTCTACAAGGATTTATCTTCCATTTGATTAGATGAATTATTTTCTGAATTTGAACTTCATGAGCAGACTAATACACAACCACCCGAGAAAGGTGTAGCTTTGCTTGCAGATACCAGTAGAACACGCGAACCAAGATCACGACGAAGAACCGAGCCAGAGTCGGAACTAGAACCAAACTCAAACGATGAAGACGACGAACTAACAACCGAACTCGTGAACTTGGTAAAGAAGCTCTATAAGAAGAAGAAGAGTTTCAACAAGAAAGACCTAAAGAAGGCAGTCCAATCCAAGGAGGGTCAATCGAGCTCAAAGGTCAAGTTTGAGATGATCTGCTACGGGTGCAACCAGAAAGGGCACATCAAGGCAAACTGCCCCAATCAGAATGCAAAGAAGCAAAGGAAGAAGAAGGTGCTGAAAGCAACTTTTGAAGAATCTTCAGAAGAGGATACTGACGACGAGCTCGAACAATCAAGCCTTCTTGCCCTGATGATCCGAGACCAGATCGATGTGTCCGAGAGTGAGAGCGAGTCGGAAGCAGAATCAGAAAGAAGCCACGGATCCGTATCCATTTCCGAAGGGCCCGATTCCTCTGTAAGTATCTCTCGACTAAACAATCTAGTCAATTACTTGTTACGAAAACTAGCTAAGTCTAATCTCAGAATTAAGTCACTTCTAAAGGAAGCAGCTGTCCTTAAAGAAGTAACTAACTCCGAATCTTTGACTGAACCAGTTCAGACTGAAAACTCAACTCAAGTCCAAAAACTTGAGGAAGAGAATTCCAGCCTGAAAACTCAGGTCAAGGATCTGGAGAAAACATTAGAACGATTCTCTTTGGGTTCCAAGAACCTTGACCTAATTCTTGGAACACAAAGGGCAATCTACAATAGAACTGGACTAGGATTCAAATCGAAAAAGAAATATAAATCATATTTATCACTTATACAAAGAACAAATAGAAAAATAGTCCAAGCATGGGTCCCCAAGTCCAACCTGGTCAATCAAGTTGGACTTGGACAATATTGGGTTCCTAAGGATCAAATACATTACCTCGATAGACCATATCGAGGCTATGATCCAGGGGGAGTAAACATAAAAACCATTAAAATTAAAAGATAAATTAAAATTTAAAACTCAAATTAAATAAAATTAAATTTAAAATTAAATAAAATTAAATTCCAAATTAAAGTTAAACTATAAGGGAAGGCTCCAAAATAGCTGGCACCTCCGAATTTAATCCACCCGATAAGGGTAACCAAGAGTAGACTACCCGGCAGGGTAATTAAGGTTAGAGTAAAGTAGGCTAGGTTTAACTTGACTCACGGTACTGGTGAAGTATTGGATGATACTACGTTGGGGAAGCTTAGTTATCGCATGTCTAGGAAGATATGGCTTCGACCTGGTGCGTTTTGCTAAGTGAATCTAACCGAAGCTACCCTCTATGGATCCTAACTAGTTAGACCAAGGTTTTGTACTAAGTTCAATGGGTAGAACTATTTGGAAAACCTCGAAGACATGGTTACTTTAATGATGTCCTTGTGACTCACCATAGCTCAGAAGTTTATCCAAAGAATGCCTACTTGTTGAACCCAAAGCTAAACCTGAATCTAACACAAAGTTAAACCAAACCCTAAAATTGAATCATAATTCATCTCACAAAAATTATAGGATTCCCTAATTGAAAATTTAGATCAGGTGAAATGACTAAGGAATAGAAATTAATTCAAATTCACAATTAATTCAAATTCACAATTGAACTTAATTCAATTTCAAATTAAATTCGTAATTAAATTTAAAATTAAATTCGTAATTAAAATTAACTCAATTTCAAATTAAATTCGTAAGTAAAATTAATTCAATTTCAAATTAAATTTGTAATTAAAACTAATTCAAATTTAAAATTAATTAACTTAAATTATTTTTCAAATTTTAATTAACTTAAATTATTTTTCAAAAAAATAATTAACTTAAATTATTCTTTAAAAATTTAATTAACTTAAATTATTTTTCAAAATTTAATTAACTTAAATTATTTTTCAAAATCTAATTAACTTAAATTATTTTTCAAAATTTAATTAACTTAAATTATTTTTCAAAAATTAATTAACTTAAATTATTTTTCAAAACTTAATTAACTTAAATTATTTTTCAAAATTTAATTAACTTAAATTATTTTTCAAAAATTAATTAACTTAAATTAACTTCAAAAATTAATTAACTTAAAATATTTTTCAAAAATTAATTAACTTAAAATTATTTTTTTCAAATTAATTAACCTAATTCATCCATCTCGCAATCACCCATAGGAATAACTGATTGAAAACCTAGTACGGGTGAGATGGAAAAATAGCGACTTTAATTCAATCAAACTATCTTTTAATCCATTAAAAGAATCCAAATCAACTACTTTATGTGTAGGAATTAGATCAATGGATGATAGATAGTGGATACTCCAAACATATGACTGGAGATAGATTGAAGTTTACTAAGCTCAAACTGAAGAACCTAGGGTCAGTTGCGTTCGGCAACGACGGTAAACTTAAGGTAATCGGAAGAGGTAATATCGAACTTAACTCCAATTTTGTCATTCAAAAAGTTCTATTAGTTGAAAATTTTAATTTTAATCTATTAAGTATTAGCCAATTATGTGATAGTGGATACTTAGTTACCTTTGATAATTCTAGGTGCTTAATTAAAAACATCAATAACCCCGAAATCAGGCTTAAAGGACTTAGAAAAAATAACATCTATACAATTGACCTACCCTCAATAAAGTGTCTCTTGACACAACAAGAGGAAACCAACTTGTGGCACAGAAGACTGGGTCACACTCATATTAGACTCATTTCGAAAATGAGTCAAAATGGCTTAGTTAGATGATTGCCCAAATTAAGAAACCTAGAAAATACAATTTGCCATCCTTGTCAACAAGGAAAACAAACCAAGTCAACCCACAAGTCAACCAATCTAGATAGAACTAACTCTTTACTTGAGCTCCTTCACCTAGACCTATTTGATTCACATGGAGCCAAGTCACTAAGCAAGAACCAGTATTGCTTAGTTATAATTGATGACTACTCCAGGTTCACCTGGATAAAATTTCTAAAAACAAAAGATGAAACCTTTGAAGTCTTTTGTAATTTTTGTAAATTAACAGAAAATGAAAAAGATACTAAAATTAAAAGGATAAGAAGTGATCATGGGGGGAGGGGGGGGGGGGGGAATTTGAAAATCATAGGTTTATCTAATTTTGTGAAATCAACGGATACAAACACGAATTTTCATGCCCAAGAACCCCTCAACAGAACGGTCTAGTGGAACGGAAAAAGAGAACCCAACAAGAAGCCGCTAGAACCATGCTAAACGAATATAATCTAAATCATCAATTCTGGGCTGAAGCAATAAATACGGCAAACTATATTCAAAATCGAATTCTGATTAACAAACTTCATCATAAAACACCTTATGAAATATATTATAATAAAATTCCCAACTTAAACTATTTAAAAGTATTTGGATGTAAAGTTCATACTTTAAACACTAAAGACTACTTAGGAAAATTTACACCCAAATCAAACCAAGGAATCTTTTTAGGGTACTCTACAACCAGTAGGGCCTATAGAGTTTATAATCAAAATACCCTAAAAGTTGAAGAAACAACTAATGTAATATTTGATAAAGAAAATAATCTACCAAATATAGATCAAAGTGTTGACATTAACCCAAGAATTATAGAAGAATTTGAAATTCAACTTAACACTAGTAAACCAGAGAAACTAACTCCTAACACAAATATAAGACCAACAAGAATATGTACTTCTCACCCACCTGACCAAATTTTGGGTGACCCAAACCTAGGAGTTAGAACTAGATCCTTGTATAGAAACCTGAGTTAGATTGCCCTTATTTCAAAGATTGAGCCTAAGACTATAGAAGAAGCCCTACCTAATCCAGACTGGATCATTGCTATGTAGGAAGAGTTAGCCCAATTTGATAGAAACCAAGTCTGGGAACTTATACCTAAACCCATAGATAAATCAGTAATAAACACCAAATGGGTATTCAGAAACAAGTTGGATGATCAGGGTGAGATAATAAGAAATAAGGCTAGACTAGTAGCCAAAGGGTTTTAGTCAAGTTGAGGGCTTAGACTATGACGAAACCTACGCACTAGTAGCTAGACTCAAATCCATTAGGATGTTGTTAGCCTATGCAACACAAAAAGGGTTTAAGTTATACCAAATGGATGTAAAATCTGCATTCCTTAATGGGTTTATTAAGGAAGAGGTCTATGTAAGCCAACCCCCTGGATTTGAAGACTTAGACTACCCAAACCATGTATTTAAACTGAAAAAGGCCTTATATGGACTAAAACAAGCCCCTAGGGCATGGTATGAACGATTATCTAATTACCTAATATCCAAGGGCTTTAACTAAGGACAAATAGATCAGACCTTATTTGTAAAAATCTTAGAAAAAGATATTTTTATAGCCCAAATATATGTTGACGATATAATTTTCGGTTCAATAAATTCCAAACTTTTAAAAGAATTTGTTAAATTAATGGAAAATGAATTCGAAATGAGTTTGGTTGGGGAACTCAACTTTTTCTTGGGCTTCCAGATTAAACAAACCAAAGATGGTATTTATATTTATCAAACCAAATATACTAAAGAACTAATTAAAAAATTTGGAATGGAAATTTTAAAAATTATAAATACCCTAATGACCACTAATATTAACATTGATTCTGACTCAGAAGGAAAATCAGTAGACCCAAAGTACTATAGAAGTGCAATAGGTAGCTTACTCTACCTAACTACAAGCCGACCTGACATATTATTTGCAGTAGGTATGTGCGCAAGATACCAATCCTGTGCAAAAGAGTCACACCTAACCTATGTCAAAAGGATACTTAGGTACATTAAGGGCACCATAAATATAGGACTTTGGTACCCAAGAACTTGCACCTTTGACCTATTTGGCTACTCTGATTCAGACTATGTCGGGTGCAAACTAGACAGAAAAAGCACAAGTGGTAGCTGCCAGATTCTAGGTCAGTGCCTAGTAAGTTGGTCAAGCAGAAAGCAATAATGTGTTGCTTTATCCACTACTGAAGCTGAATACATAGCCCTAGGCAAGTGTGCTTCTCAACTTTTATGGATGATGCATACTCTAAAAGATTACCAACTGGAATATAATAAAACAAAAATTTTAATTGATAACATAAGCTCAATTAATCTCACCAAAAATCCAATTCACCACTCTAGGACCAAACATATAGAGGTAAGACACCATTTTGTAAGGGATCATGTAGCTAAGGTGAAATTGTACTTAACCATGTTGAGTCCAAATCAAACCTAGCTGACATCTTCATAAAACCCTTACCTGAACTAGAGTTCAGTACACTTAGACGACAAATAGGAATGTGTTGGGTAGAATAGATCTGTGTTTCAAATGTTTTTAACATGATGTTTAAAATTTACTTGTTGTTTTTAAGCTAATAGGAAAAATAATTTTCAAAATCCCAACTTCTTAGTTTTTCAAAATTTAGGACTTAGTCTAGGCTCTAACCCTAGAAATCATGTTCCCCTAGTATCAGCTAGAGCATCTCACAAACACCTAGGCTTACCATATCTATGTTTGGAAAAACTTAGAACGGCGTGAGATGCATAGGATACAGCCTGGACTCAAGAATGCTTATGATTGTGCATCAATATGAGTCTAGGCGTTAAATACGTTATTTACAGTAATCAAGTCAAGTCTTCCAGCCTTAGTCAAATCTAACTGGACCAAATGACTTAACTTGACTAACCAAGTGAAAGTTGCTGCCCTCTAGGCAATCAGCCAGTAGCTAAATGTTAAACAGTTGGTAAACAATGTTAAGATTTTAAGACTAAGCATACTTGAACTGTAGGGCTTTGATACCTCTCTAAAGTAAATTGGATAATTTGAAAATAGATTTAACTTGACTCATGCTTGGACTTAAGGACCAACTGAATTTGAATGAATAACCTTACTTAAATTTTTATAAGTCTAGCTACTCCCTCTTTGTTAAAACTAAATATCTTTTAAAATTGGAAATGTTGTTATCAAGCTAAGTACTTTTCAACGTTAGCTATATTTTTAAATTTGTGCTAAAACATCTTGTCAAATTTATAATATCCTTTTAGGATCCTTCAAAATTCAATATTTTCAACTAAAGTATTTGCAAAATGCTTAGCTACGTGATCTCTATAGCTATCTACAAATATTTTAGCAAATACTTTCAAACTTAGTCAATTTTTGAGAAAATTTTATTTCAAATATAATAAACTCTATCAAATTTTTTCAAAACTTTGATAGACCCTTAGTAACCTCTACTAAGGGTGGTGTTCGAAACTTTAGTAATGTTCTAAAACCTAATATTTATCTGATTCTCTATCTCTCTGATTATCAAATCTTTTTGAAAAGTTGGTATTTTCTCAAACATGTTTTTGATACATGGCAAAGGGGGAGAGTAGGAAAATTCAAAAATTCAAAAATTCAAAAGAGAGCCTTCATTAAGGGGGAGTCTCACAAAGTTTAAGTTTTAGCTTAATTATGCTTGCATTTACAATTTATTTAAGCGTATTTACTTAAACTTTATGCATCTATATTACTTAACTTTGAATTTCAGTTGTCATAATCAAAAAGGGAGAGATTGTTGGTGCGAAAAGCATCCGACGATCAAATCGTTGTTTTGATAATAGCAAAGGAATTCAGAGTTAAGCTTATTTGTGATCTAATAGTTTGATTGAGTGTTTCAGGAAAGACCTAGCTGCGGTTAGGCAGGTTGAAAACCCTAGGGGACGGTAACCCTAGGTCATAGGGGGCGGTAACCCTATGCAGAAAGTCTTGGCGGGTCGAGTGCTTCAGGCAAAAGTCCTAGGGGGTGGTAACCCTAGGTGGAAAGTCCTGGTATCGCAAACCAGGTGGAAGACTGGACGGGTCGAGAAGCGGACGTCCAGTAGAAAGTCCGGAGGCATCGAGCGCAGAGCAAAAGTCCAGTCGATCTGGAGGATCACACTAGCAACAGGTAAATCTCCTTAGTGGAGTAGGTGAGGACGCGTTCCCTGTAGAGGGAACAGTAGGCGTCAGGTCGACCTAGGGTTTTCGGTCGGAAACCCGAAGTCAGACCCGGACAGTCCGAAGGATGTCAGTTTATTTGCTTATATATTATCTATTATGTTCTAACTCTGTTTTACAGGAGACTAATGTTTTTTTGCAGAGTTAGAAGTGACCGGGATCGGTTGACCGAACCTTGGTATCAGTCGACCGAACCCACAAGCCAGCAGATCAGATCTCCAGAGGTTGGACCGGGCTCGACTAGGGGATCGGTCGACCGAACCTTGGGATCGGTCGACAGAATCTGGGTTGGGTGTCGACTGGATCAGTCTGACTGGGCTGAGTCAGAATAGCTTATCGGTCGACCGAACCTGTTTATCGGTCGATCGAACCTCGAATGGAGTTTGACTAGGACAAAGTGGAGCGAGAGGATCGGGCGGATCAGATTGGAGGAGATCGCCTGATCGGTCGACCGAACAGGGGATCGGTCGACCGATCCGCCTCGGGTCAAACTTGATCCCGAACCTTGGGGATCTGGATCAGACTTTGCAGAGCTATAAAATAAGGCCTCAGAGTGCAGCTTCAGACAGATCTCGAACAGAACAACCTGCGCTCTTCCGTGTGCTGCTCCAAACTCTTTTGCGACGCTCTGCTACTCCGACATTCAACGACTACGTCTACATCTCTTGTACTGTCGGTATATTTTCATTAGTGCACTTATTGTAATAATCAATTGTAAACTTTGCGATATTATAGTTGTTGCCCACCGAAAGCGATCTACGATCGCGGGCTTTGGAGTAGGAGTCGCTCAAGGCTCCGAACCAAGTAAACCTCTGGTGTCTTCTATGTTTGTCTCTTTTTGTTTATTATCTCCTTATTATTTCCGCTGCGTTACTTTTGAACGATTTCCGAATACGAAAATTGTGAAAGCCATGAACGCTATTCACCCCCCTCTAGCGCTTTCGATCCAACATAATATACCAATCAATTCAGAATACTACTACACTAATGAATAATATCCCGAATCGATTGTTATACTATATCAATCAATTACTAATTTGTATTTAAAAAATTAATGCTCTTAATACAACATATCGAAATGGTATTTTAGGGCATGGATATAATCAGAAGAACTACACGAGCACATGTGATCTGGTGTCATGTCATTCTGAGTTATTTAGATCCATCAATCAATTCCGACTAAAATCGACTAACGGATTTAGAGAGCTCAGAATGACATGGGCCAAATCCTATATGCTCCTTTAGTTTTTGCTGATTATATTCATGCTCTCAAACTTCATTTCAATATTTTACATTGAGAGTAGTAAAATTTTGAAAATGAATTGAGTTTTTTAATCGATTACTTCATTGTGACAATTGATTGGGATAGGCACGAGCAAATGTGGAGGGGCAAAATGGGTATGTAATATGTGATTTAATAATTTTAAAAGTTTCCTTTGAGATTTGTATATTGGACAACTTTGACTATGTGATTTAATAATTGACCAAATTATTTTCATTTAGATCTTGTTCATGGGCTTAGACCATAATGTATTTTGAATTTTTTTTTTTTTTTTAACTTAGGTGTCTTGTTCTTACAATCCAACTAATCTGGGAGGTGATCGGTCCTACCTTTCATAAATTTCTTTTTGGTCCTCAAGGGTAAATCACAGAAGTGCAACATCAAGTAGTTGGTAACTGGTCCTTGTAGTCTTCCATCATCTCTGTAAGACCATCTAACGCCAAATCAATACTCTCCTCAGCAAATTCATAGGTTTTTTCCACCCATAGTTCTTTGATCCATGGTCGCCCAGCCCAAGTGTTTTACTAAATTTAGCGTCAAATATGTGCTAGCAGAGGATCCAACCACAACACTCTAAGAATCTCCATTATGTCTTAACCGCGGGGCCATGTCTATAGGGGCAGGTATTTTGAATTTGTTGCCCTGCAATGTTATGGATGTGCATGCGTAAGTTCCTTATGAATTTTGATATTTGACAAGTCTAGTGAAATGAGTGGGTTGTGTTTGGTGAATTGATTGAGCGTGCAAGTTAAATTGGTTCAAGCTAAGTTGATGGACTTCTTGGATTAAGTATGAAAGTGAAGAGAGCTTTAAGGTTGAAGGATTGTCATTAAGCTTGAAGAGCGGATCTAAAAAATTAAAGATATGTTTTTATGTAATTTGGATAGAAGTAAATGATATATTTAAATATGAATATAGTTATTTGATGATTTGAAAATCTGCCACTGAGCTAGATGTTAAATGTGGCAATGATGATGCGGAGGCTTATTGACGAGGTGGATAGTGAGATAGAGATATAGTCCAATTGCACAGTGTGGTCCGATCGGAAAGTACGGGCAGACCTGCGAGCACTAGAACAAACATCAAAGGACGTTGGAATGGTTAGTGCTTTCCAGAGTTTGGATGTTGTTTGATCAATATATCTAGTGAGAGTCCGGTCATGATTAATCTAGTAATTTTGTAAAGGTTGACCAAGTGTTTAGAACCAGCAAATTAAAATTGATTGGATGTTTGAAAGTGAATTATAAAATTCAAATAAGTCAAAGATAATTAGATGATTTAACAATTGATGAGAAGTTCATGAAAGTCAAAAGTTACTAAATACTTAGCGGTCAAGTCAAAAATCTTAGACATGAGAAAAAATTTAAGTAATCAAAATTGATCGGATATTTAGTAAAACAAAAGCTCAAATAGATAAATGATGATTGAATGTTTGACAAAGGAAAAATTCCTAGGAGGTGAACCTTAGGTAATAGAAAATTTTAGAGAAGTGAACTTTGAGCAAAGGGAAAATTTTAAAGGAGTAAATCTTATATAGTGAGCTCTAAACAAGTAAGAAGTCTTAAAAGGAATGGACTCCAAGCAAATAAGAGCATAGTAGGTGATGTAAACTAGATACTAGGCTTAGTATATATTGTATGTTTGCAATTCTGACTTATAGGAAATTAACGATCGGACAAAGACTCAAGGTTCGAGAAGATCAGAATGTGTTCAGAGACCAGATCAAGGATTCACATCTCAAATCAATCTAATTACTCTCATTTTGTTCTAGAAGGTCCTCTCATTCATCCAAGAAGTGCTAGGAAGAGTGTGATCACATTTGGGCTTTCATACTGGATCAATATTTTGTTTGTGTTTACTTCGTTTGTTTATGTTAAGTTAACTATGTTTTGATTATTGTGCTTGTGATTGTGGAAATTTGTAAGAAATTTCTTCATCATAGAAAAGTGTCCGAAAAGGAGAAAAGAATAGTAGATTCACACTGAGTTTTAGCCTTAGACGTAGCAACTTTGTGGGGCTATATGAACTAAGTAAAAAATTAGTATTGTTCTTGTCTTTCTCCTTTATTTGTTTTATATTTCTGTTTCTTAACTAACTCTATAGATAAGAATGATACGAAAGTAAAAGAAATATGTTATTCACCCCCCTCTAGCATCAGATCAATCCTATAAATTAATATCAAAGAGGGAGGTTCTTCACTGGACTAACAGTCAAAGGAGCATGCTAGAGGTACTTTTTTTTTTATAGAAGTATAGGAAAATGGAGTTTGAAGAGAAGTTTGGTCAGAACATCTATGAACCAAGACGAAAAACTTTAAGTTCTGGAGGCTAACGATGGAGATTTCATCCTGATGGGAAGCTTTAATAATTGGTTAGCCATAAAGGAATCATTAGTCCAAAAATCAAAGGAAGATCTAAAGGTAATAGAATTAATTTTAGATATTTTACCTAACAAAACTATATGCAAATTAGGTAAATTCGAAAATACCCATGATCTATGGACCCAATTGATCGAGCTTCATGAGGATCCCTTGAATCTAGAAGATCAAGTTGAGCCAGAGTCCAAGTCATCAAGGGTTAAGGAGGAGAGCCCTAATGAGGATTGAAAATGTAAAGAAAATTTAATTTTCACATAACATATTTTAAGTGCAAGAGAAGAGGGCACTATAAAAATCAGTAACCTACTTCTAATAATGATTCTATAGGATTTTGTTCGATGCTAGAGGAGGGGTACTCATATTTTTCATGGTTCTTTTAATTTCTATCATGGTTGTTATTTTGTACAATGAGTTAATTAACTTAAAAACTAAAACAATCAAAGAAATATAAAGAACATCAAATTTACTTGGTTCCTAACCCCTATGGTTAGGACATCCAACGCTATGTACGAAGCGATCTTCCACTAGTGTCTTTCTCCTTTCTGGACTCTTCTGGAGGAGTAGAAACCTCTTACAAGTTGTAAGGTAATCACAATACAAAATATGAGTAGTAGTACATGTTAGATCATGAACACGTGAGAGGGGGAAGGGGGTGAATAACGTGGTTTTGAAAAAAAATTTCTTTTCGGTTTTAAAATAAGTATGAAGCGGAAAAACATGGAACAAAAAAAGCAAGTAAAAAGCCATATTCGATTTTACTTGATTGGGAGCCTTTGGCAACTCCTACTCCAAGACTCAGGTTCCATGGACCTATCGATTGGTAATCCACTAATAACCTCTTCCAAAACTATTGAAAGAGGGGATCAAGTACAAAAGAATTGGAACAAATATAACACGCTATACACTTCCTTTTGCAATAATTAAGGATAAAATTTAAACTTCGTTACCCAATACTCTTTGTAGACAGTTGGCTCGAGCTCGATGTTGGATGACTCCTCAATCGAGTGTAGCAAAGATGTAGTAGGGTAGTAGTAGGAAGATGGAGCAGTTGAAACCCCAATCGGACGCGTAAAAGCTTGTAGAACTGATGATATGAAAGTCTTGGTCGAGATGGTCTTTTATAAGTGTGGAAGGCGCCTTCTATATCATTGAAGGCACCTCTAATGTGTAAAATCTGATCCCGAATAGCTTGCTTCTTATCATTGATGAATTCTGATTTTATTCGATGGAATATGTCTTCCAAGCCTTCGAAGGCGCTTGAAGGATCGAGAAGAAGCAATAGGGGGTGAATATCGCTCGTTTAAAACTCTTTCTCTTCGTATCGATTCATAAAACGATTATCAAAGTAGCAGCCAAAAAATAATACAGAGTACTTAGGTAGTTACTTGGTTCAGAGCCTATGTCGACTCTTACTCTAAGCTCCACGATCCTTGATTGCACCGATGGGCAATTCACTATAATTCTTCTTTCCGAAATCTTCGGAAAGAAGCAATTCATATAATGAATTTATAAGATAGTAACAACCTACTATCTTATATGAGATTAAGTATAGTGCAAGCTAAATATAAATATACTGAAAAGAATAGCAATGAAGATCATCAACATTTGGTGTGATCTCCAGTCATATGTTTGGAGCAACCACTGTCCAAAATCCACTTGATTTCCTATAGTAAGTAGGATTTAAAGTTAGTCTTTTGAGCATGCATTATTTAAGTGTAGAATTAATTTAAGTTTAAAATTTTGAAATTAATTTTTAAGTTTAAAATTAAATTTTTGAAAATAATTTTTAAGTTAAAATTAAAAATTTTGAAATTAATTTTTAAGTTTAAAATTAAAATTTTGAAATTAATTTTTAAGTTTAAAATTAAAATTTTGAAATTAATTTTTAAGTTTAAAATTAAAATTTTGAAATTAATTTTTAAGTTTAAAATTAAAATTTTGAAATTAATTTTTAAGTTTAAAATTAAAATTTTGAAAATAATTTTTTAAGTTTAAAAATTAAAATTTTGAAATTAATTTTTAAGTTTAAAATTAAAATTTTGAAAATAATTTTTAAGTTAAAATTAAAAATTTGAAATTAATTTAAGTTTAAAATTTTGAAATTAATTTTTAAGTTTAAAATTAAAATTTTGAAATTAATTTTTAAGTTTAAAATTAAAATTTTGAAATTAATTTTTAAGTTTAAAATTAAAATTTTGAAATTAATTTTTAAGTTTAAAATTAAAATTTTGAAATTAATTTTTAAGTTTAAAATTAAATTTTTGAAATTAATTTTTAAGTCTTATTCATCTCACCCGATCTATATTATCAATCAGGGAATCCTATGATTTTGTGAGATGAAATTAGTTTGATTACAGAGTTTTGGTTTAACTTGTGTTAGATTCAGACTTAGCTTTGGTTTCCACAAATAGGCATTCTTCGGATAAACTTCTAAGCTTGGTGAGTCACAAGGACATCATTAGAAATAACCAACCTTTCGAGGTTTTCCGAATAGTCCTATCCACGGGACTTAGTACTAAATCTTGGTCTAACTGGTTAGGATTCGTTTAAGGGTAGCTTCGGTCAGTTCCACTTGGCCAAATGCACCAGATCGAAACCATATCTTTCTAGACATGCGATGCCCAAGTTTCCCTAACGTACTATCATCCAAAAATTTCACCAATACCATGATTCAAGTTAAACTTGGTCTCTAATTCTAATTGCCCTGCCGGATTTGTTAGTTTTGGGTTACCCTGTCGGGTAAGTTAGTTTTGGAGGTGCCAGCTATTCTGGAGCCTCCCCCTGAATTATTGGCCATTAATTTAAGTTTTGATTTTAGGCTTGTGTCGATTCTTTTTATAGTTATAGTTAACTTGGTGATAATTTTGTTGTTTTTTAAACTGTTTAGATTTTGAATTTGATTTAGGTTTGTATTTTGGATTTTGGTTTGGTTTATTTAATTTTATATAATGTATTTTTTCTTTAGGTATATAATATTGATTAAGTCCTACTTGCGTGGTTAGACACGCTTTCGGAACCCAAGCTAGATTGGTTGACTTGTATTGGGTTATTAATGATTTGAAGGTTTTATTTGAATTCGACTTATATCCTAGTCCGGTTTTATTATAACATGCTTTTTGATTATTTAGGATTAAGTCTAAATTTTTTGATCTTGTTGTGAATTTTTCTAACATCTCCTTTAAATTGTTTATTTCATTTTTTAATGATAAATTCTCCTCCTCAAGTGTTAGATCTTGAGTTGGATTTGAATTTTTTAATTGTTCCTTGAGGTTTTGATTTTCCTCAAGAAGTAATTTGTTTTCATTTTCTACTTTGGTTAATTTACTATTTAAACAAGAAATGATTCTAAAAAACTTTTTGTTTAAATTAAAATATACCTCATTCGAGCCTTCGGAAACGAGTACGGACTCGTGGCTTGTTTCGGGTTCAGACCCGTCTTCATCTTCCGACTCATTTTCAGTTTCGGCTTCGCGGGCCATCAGTGCGAGGTGGCTCTGATGTTTCTGCTCTTCTTCTTCTGATTCGTCCGAGGAGTCGTCCCACGTTGCTTTGAGTGCTTTCTTTTTTGTTGGTTTTGGTTTGTCGAACTTTAGTTTTGGGCATTCGTTCTTGTAATGTCCCTTTTTGTTGTAGCCATAGCAAGTCACGTTCTTTTGTTCTGAGGGAGAGCTGATCTTTTGAAGATCCTTTTTGCTGAAACTCCTCTTTCTCCTGGTGAACATTTTTCTTACCAAGTTCACCAGATGTTCTTCGTTTTCGGAGTCTTGGTCAGATTCTTCTTCAAATTCAGGCTTGCTTTTCTTTTCTTTGGAGGACCCTGCAAATAGAGCTATACCTTTCTCGGCTCTAGCATTAGTTTGTTCGTGTAATTCTAATTCACAGAAAAGCTCATCTAATTTTAAGTTAGAAAGATCCTTAGAAATTTTGTAGGCATCCACTATTGATGCCCACAAACTATTACGTGGAAAGGCGTTTAATGCGTACCTTATTAAGTCTCTGTTCTCCATCTGGTGGCCTATTGCATGAAGCCCGTTGAGGATGTCCTTGATCCTCGCGTGTAGTTGATTCGCCGTTTCACCTTCCTGCATTTTTATATTAAAAATTTTATTTAAGAGAAGGTCTCGTTTTGTTACCTTGGCGTCGCTCGTTCCCTCGTGCAGCTCGATCAACTTGTCCCATAGCTCTTTAGCGTTTTTGTGTGGACCGACTCTGTTCAGTTCTTCTCTTGTCAATCCACATTGTAGAGTATTGATCGCCTTATTTTCTGTTGATGCTTTTTTCTTCAGATCTGCTGTCCAGTCTTCAGGATCTACTAGATTGTCGGCGTTGTCCACTGGAATTTTGTAGGGTCTCGTAATGCTCATCCACTGGTCGAAGTCTGTTTTGAGGTAGACCTCCATGCGCTTCTTCCAGTACAGGAAGTCGTCCCCGTTGAAGAGTGGAGGTCGCACCGTGCTAAATCCTTCTTGTTGGGACATTCTGTGCACAGGTAAATAATCGAAAAAAAATATCCCAAGACTTGGTCTTGGATTAGAAGTGCGGGAAGAGAAAAATAGTAAAATAAATCTAGATTGATATTGCAAAAAAAATGATAAACAAGTTTTGAGTGTAAAATTGAAAACAAAAAAAATCACCCCCAGTCTGATTGGTGGTTGCACCAAATCAGAACGGTACCTGCTCTGATACCACTTGTAGGACCGTTAGATTCGATAGAGGGGGGGGGGTGAATATCGATTCGAAAAAGACGAGTATAAACGCAGCGGAAAAATAAAATAGACACAGTTGTTTTACTTCGTTCGGAGCCTGTGACGACTCCTACTCGAAGGCCCGTGGTCCTTGACCACTTTCGTTGGGCAATCACTAGCAATTCGAAATAATGATTACAAAAGAACCGTACAGTGAATGCTAATGAAAACTAAAAACAAAATACCGACAAGAAGGGAAAAGAATGGAGCGTAGTGTCGGAGCTTTGTTGGCGTCGCACTGAACGTTGAGCAGCAAGACCAGCAGTAGAAGAATTCTCAGCTTAATTGATTGATACTGAAGCTCCTGCCTGGGGCTTCTTTTATATGCTGTTCCAGGCGCCTGGATTCCTTCCGGGCACCTGGAATGTGACGTAACTGCACAAACCATGATGCTCCACGTGGCGACGACTCGGCTGGATAGAATTCGCCTTCCGGGCGCCCGGATCCCTTCCGGGCGCCCGGACCTCCGGGCGCCCGGAACACTTTGTTCCAGAAAACTCCCTTTTCCTATAAAACAAAGTTAGTCCGAGGCAAATGTATATCCTGTAAAACAGATTGTCAGCACATTTAAAGTTCAACAGTTAAATAAAAAGAGTATGACTTAGATTCCGTCTTTCCGAGACCGGAATCTAGTCACGATCTCGACTTAGACATCCGAAATGGATCTAAGCCGGATCGACGCCTAATGTTCCCTTCCCGGGAACGCGTCCTCACAGTCACTCCCCTCCAGTGACTTACCTCACATACCTGCCAGACGTCGACCCGTCTGGACTTCTCGCCAAGCGTCCGGTCAGCCCGTCGACCCGCTTGGACTTCTCGCCAGCTATCCGGTCAGCTCGTCGACCTAGCTGGACTTCTCGCCAAGCGTCCGGTTAGCCCGTCGACCCGCTTGGACTTCTCGCCAGCTATCCGGTCAGCCCGTCGACCTAGCTGGACTTCTCCTACACACTCGATCAAAGTGTCAGACAACAACAAGACTAACTTAACCTATTTGTCATTCATCAAAACTTAGGTTAAATCGTTAGTGCTAGCCGTACCAACAGAAAGCTGTGACGAAGGGGGAGCATCACCAAGTGAGGTAAGTAAGGTACGTAATCTCACCCCTACTCAGTCTTTTGAATTTATCAAAGTGCTTATAAAAGATCTAGCGAAATTAGAAAAAGAAAATATTGAATTGAAATTAAAATTAGCAAAAACATGTCCACTAGAATTGTATGATATTTTAAAATTAGAAAATGAGAAATTGAAAATTGAAAATTGAAAATTGAAATTGAAAATTTTAAAAATAATCATGTATGCTTAATTAAATTTCCAAAATTGAAACTTAGAGTTTATGGAAAATTAAATTGGTATATTAGAAAGCATCAGGGACAACTTAAAAAAGTTCCTAGAAACTATGTACCTCCTAAGTTCTTAATTAATCCAGTAGGAAGGAACCTTTACTGGGTCCAAAATCTTTTCTAGACTAAATTTTTTAAATAAAAAAATTTAAAAGCTTTCAGCGAGAAAATTAAACATTAAAATTTCTTTATGAGGCTTTGTCTAAAGATGTGGTTGTTGCTCCAATAACTAAGAAGGCCTAGTGCCTCGCCACGACCAGGAAGTCAAAATATTAGAATAAAAATATTTAATTAACTTTCTGATAAAGAATTAAAATTAGGATTAAATAATACTTTAGAAAGTTTCTTTTAGAACATTTTTTCTTGGACATTCACTAAAAAAAAATTATATTTTTTTAACTTAGAAAATTCTTAAAAGAGTTTCTTTGTTAAACTTAGAAATTTTCTACTTTAAATTGTTTTTACTCAGAAATTATTTTGAAAATGAATCAAAGTCTAAAGTTTTACTTAGAAATTTTTTTAAATATTTTCTGCTAATAAATCATTTTGAAAATGTTGCACTTAGAAAATCCTTAAATTTTCTTTTCTTAGAAAATTCTTGAAGATAATTTTGACTTAAAATATATTTTTTTCATATTATTATGAAAATGAGTTATATTTTTACTTAGAAAACATAACAAAAAAAGTGTCTAAGTTAGAATTTCTTTTTAAAGAAATCTTTTAGAATATGCTTTCAATCGACCTAGAAACTGTTTCAGACCTCATTTTTGCTGTGATCAAAGGGGGAAAGATATGCACAAGTTCATGAGAGTTAGAAATATTATCAAATTCTATTTTGAATTTCTATAAAATGATATTCTTTTCAAAACTTGGTATCAGAAGCTAAATTTTATGTTGCAATTTTTTTTTAATTACAAATTTATGCTTAAAAATGTTAGCTTAGTAACTTCTTCAAAATTACTGCTTGTCTATTTTATCCTAACTTGAACTTGGGTTGATGCACATCAAAAAGGGGGAGATTGTTGAACCCCGTGGTTGTTTTGATTTGATCAACCAAGTTAGGTTAGGTCCTGTTTGTTATTTGATCCCTGTGTCTAAGTGTGTAGGAGCTTAGGAGCGCAGGAAGTCGAGTGGAAGATGCAGCTAGCGAGAAGGATGACACGGAAAGGGAGCTGACAGGCTCGGTGTGTCCGAAGGACGAAAGAGCTGCAAAAGAGTACACCGGTGGATGAGAAGAACATGCGCGACATTCGAGGGGCGAGAAGCCGGGATGGAAGCCTACTCGAGGAAAAGGCCAGGAATTGGGTTCGGGTGAGCCCTATTCCGGTTGGCCGCAATCACCCAAGCTATCGGAGCATCGGAATCTAAAATGAAGTTAAAAGGAGCTGGAAAGTTAGCTGGAGGCGCCTTTAACGAAGTGCTGAAGGCGCCTATGCTGCTTGTAGGGTTGGAGGCGCCTCCATCACCTTGAAGGCACCTTAGACCCAGTCCGAGGCACCTTCAAGGGCATTGGAGGCACCTCGAACCCAGCCAAAGTGGCCTTTGCAATCGGATAGAGTTTTATCCGGTCAAACCATTGGAGGTGCCTTGAACCCCTTTGGAGGTGCCTTCAACCCTCGAGATTGACTTTCTAGGAGCTATATAAAGACCCCTGGAGCTAGGAAATAATAATTCAACACTGTAACAACCTCCTAGCAACTTCTGTACTCTCTCATTGTGTAAAAGGCTTCTCCGCATTCAGAGAAGGAGACTTTTCTAGTGCACTTTCCCACCGCCTTGGATTAACAACCCCCTGGGTTGTAACCAAGTTAAATTCTAGTCTCCCTTTTATTTCTTGTAATTTCTTTTATTATTGTTGCTATCTTTTTGAGTTAAAAGTGTTGGTTGCTATGCGGAATATCATACCGGTTTTCCTGTACAAAAATTTTGTACAAGTCCTAAACCTTTACTAACAACCTATTGTGTTCTTTAGAAATTAAATTAGGAATCACAAACAGAACTTAATATTATTGATTCCAAATTTAACTTATCTGTTCTTAGTGGTATAGACTTGGATCACAAACGATGCTTAGCATTATTGATCCAAATCCACCTATGTTACAAATTTAATTAAATATTAATTTATAAAATTGGCTTCCAGGACTGCATGGCGAGATACTAAGCCTTCTTGGGTATGAGATCATCCACCACCGCCTAGACAAAGTCTTTTAAAGAAATTTAATATTTAATTTCCTTATAGTAACCCTAGGTTTAACCAAAAGGAACAATCGAATCACAAATTTGAAAAACAAAAAAAAACACAAACTCGAATCACAAATTCGAAACCTAGAATCATATGCCTCTTGTGTTTGGTATTTCAAAATCCATACAAAGAAAACTAGTATGATGCGGAATAGAATTACTAGTTATTGTTGGGTTTTTCGGGCCGCAAAGATCGCTTTTTGCGTTGCGGAAACCCCGAATCCCATGCCACCAGATCTGTGCGAAGTTATAAAATTTCGTAAAAACTTCGTGTACATGTTTTCTAGCCTAGATCTATACTAGATCTACAAGAAAGAGACTTATACCTTTGTAGCGAAGCCCTTCGCGTATCCCGCTCGTCCAAGGTTCGCCGGATCTCAAGGTTGTCAAGTGTACAACCCTCTATGTGTATCCACACGAACAAATCGATGGAGAGAACCTCTAAAGATGTGCTAGCAACCTTAGAGGATCAGCAATGTCGGAGGAGAGGGAGAGAAGAAAGGTAGAGAGGAAGAAGAAGGAGGTTACACAAAGCAAAAATGAAACTCTCACTTGTGTTAAAGTGGCCGACCACTTCAAGAAGGGGGTTTTAAACCCCATGGGATATCAAGAGTCAGAACTCTTGATCTCCCTCATGATGTGGCACACATATGTGCTAATCTTGATGATGTGGCATATCATCATTAGCCCACTTAATGCCAACTCACAAATGAGGTGGCAATGGTCAAGTCAAACTTGACCTTTCATCTTCCTCTCAAGTCAAGTCAAACTTGACCACTTCTCTCCCATGGTTGATCAAATCTAACCATTGGTTCAAGTCAATTTTAATTTAATAAATCTCTATTCATTTAATTAAATTGGCTCAATGAGTCTAAGTCCAAATTAGACTCATTTAACACATGAACCAAATTGAGTCCAACTGAATTAGTTTACTTTGGATTACTCTTAATCCAATTTGGTTCATCACATGAACCTAATCCTCTTGGTTCATCAAATGAACCTAATCTCCATCTAATTGTCCTTTGTGTGTGACCCTATAGGTTCTTGTAATATTGGCAATGCTCCTAAACCCATTTAGAAGCATAAGTAATGAGCGGTATCTAGCAACACATCATTACTACCCAAGTTACAAGAATGTTGAGATCCAACATCACCTTGTGACTACTAATTGTGACCCTTCACAATATACGACAAGTGTCCTTCTATCCTTGACATCTAGATTGATCAATATGAGGCATAGATCGTGTCATCCTCTAATCAATCTAAATCTTGAATCCCAAGTAGACTCACTCAATCAAATGAGCTCAACATCTCATATTGACTCATTTGGGTATGGCCATGCACTTAGTGGTCTCACTCTATCAAGAATAATGATGTCACTCCCGTCATATAGGAGGGATAGATCCCATCTACATCACTCACATCCCTACACATAATTTGTTACATACCCAGTAATCGCCTTTATAGTCCACCTAGTTACGGGTGACGTTTGACGAAGCTAAAGTATGTAACTCCTTATGTAGGGAACCATGGTGACTTCAGATCCAAGGACTAATAGTCATACTAATAGCCACATGAGAAAGTATATGACACTCATATAACGATCCATGATACTTTCTCATGGCGAGTCATTCAATATACATTCTTCAATGCATACCCATGTGTCAACTTGATATCTCCATATCCATGACTTGTGAGATCAAGTCATCGAGTTGACCTACATGCTAGTCTCATCGCATTAACATTGTCTCTGAATGTTAATACTTAACTAGGAATGATTAAGAGTAGTGTTCCCTATATCATCTCACTATCGATTCAACCAATCGATTGATATAGGTAAGAATCTTCTACTCAAAGACGCTATTATACTTAGTTATTTGGCACCAATACAAGTAAGTATAATAACCATAAACAGATGCCTTTATATACATAAGAAATATGATACAATGAGTCCATACAACAATCATCAAATGATTGGATCTAGGGCTCTAACTAACAGTTATACCTTTCTTTGTAAGCAACAACCTCTTGATCTTCTATCGTATTCCTCTTCTTATCTCGGACGTTGTGTGGGCAATGATCTGATGAGATGAGAACCACCAAGACAACTTCCTTCTTGCAAGTTTCGACCACCAACCTTCAAGCTCCAAGGGATGCAAGAGCAAAGCCTCCTTTCTCTCCTTCTCCAAGCAAAATCCGGCCACCACAAGAACTCCTAGAGATGATGTGATTTAGCCACAAGAAGAAGAGAGGAGAGGATGATTAGGGTCGGCCACACCAAGGAAGAAAAGAGAGAGGAATAATAGATGATATGTTATTAGGTGAGGCACCTCTACCCTCTCTTTTATATTCCTTAGTCTTGGCAAATAAGGAAAGTTTTAATAAAAACTTCCTTATTCTCTTTGCCAATGAAATGAAAATTTAATTAAAATTTC
Organism: Zingiber officinale; assembly: GCF_018446385.1. Lineage (NCBI taxonomy): Eukaryota > Viridiplantae > Streptophyta > Magnoliopsida > Zingiberales > Zingiberaceae > Zingiber > Zingiber officinale. The sequence continues at coordinate 58,335,082 of NC_055998.1, read as the reverse complement.
CTTTAATCCTTTATCATGGCCGACCACATCAATTGCTCCAAATAAGACAAGTTTTAAACACAAAATTAAAACTTCCTTATTTGTTTCCGGAAATTTTTAAAATAAAAATTTCTCTATTAATTTTCCCTTCATCGTTGGTTATAATAGGAAATTTTATAAATTAAAATCTCTCTTATTAAAACATGTGGATGATTTCCAAAAGAAAAATTTTCTTTAAAATTAAAATCTTCCTCTACAAATAAGGAAAGATATCAAATCTTTTTTTTAATCTTTTGCAGAAACTATAATAGAAAAGATTTAATTTTAAAACTCTCTTTTAAATCATGAAGATGGTTACAAAAAAGGAAAGTTTTATTTAATATTTAAATCTTCCTTTTAACTACAAATAAGGAAAGATATCAAACCTTTCACTTAATCTTTTGTAGAAAGCTATAAAAGGAAAATTTTAAATTTTTAACTCTCTTTTAAAACCATGGTATCCACATAAGAAAAGATTTTAAAAATAAAATCCTTTTATTTTATATAGTCGGCCACACCAAGCTTGGGCTCCAAGCTATGGCCGGCCACCCTACTTGGCTCAAGCCTTTGGCTTGGCCGACCCAAGCTCGGGTTCCAAGCTTGCTTGGCCGGCCACCTAAGGGTGGGTAGGAAGTGTGTATTTGGTGGATATAATTCTCTATATATATAGGGACCGAGAGGAGGAATTGATTTTGGTCTCCCGATGAAATTAAGCTTCCTGTGTTCACCCCGAACACCCAACTTAATTTCATCAATAATAATTCATACCACTAAAGAATTATTATTGAACTACCGCACCAATCCCAAATTACATTTTGGGCTCCTTCTTATCATGAGTGTGTTAATCTCCCTGTGTTTAAGATGTCGAATGCCCACTAATTAAATGAGTTACTGACAACTCACTTTAATTAATATCTTAGTCCAAGAGTAGTACCACTCAACCTTATCATCATGTCGGACTAAGTCCACCTGCAGGGTTTACATGACAATCCTTATGAGCTCCTCTTGGGGATATTATCAACCTAGATTACTAGGACACAGTTTCCTTCTATAATCAACAACACACACTATAAATAATATCATTTCCCAACTTATCAGACCTCTTGATTTATCGAACTAAATCTCACCCATTGATAAGTCAAAGAAATAAACACTAGATATATGTGTTTGTTATTATATCAGGATTAAGAGCACACACTTCCATAATAACAAAGGTCTTATTTTTTTATTCAGTCAGTATAAAAAGAACTTACCTTAAATGGTCCTTCTCAATACACTCATAGTGTACTAGTGTAATTTTATAATTAAGATAAACTAATACCAAATTACACTACGACTATTCCAATGGTTTGTTCCTTTCCATTTTAGTCGTGAGCTACTGTTTATAATTTATAAGGAATTGATAACATGATCTTCTGTGTGTGACTCCACACACCATGTTATCTACAATATAAATTAATTGAACAACTACACTTAGCATATAAATGTAGACATTTAACCATTGTGATTCTTTATTTCAAAATAAAATGTTTACAAAAGGCTAGACTTTTAGTATACATTCTAATTGAAAGAGGAGGGTAGACCTTGTATTGCTGGCAATTCACCCCCCTCTTGTCAGCCCCGCTGCACCAACACTATCACCACATGTGCTCCTACCCATCCAATTAGCATTACACAATGAACCATGACCTATTCATATCTTGCAAAGTACTATACCTAAACAGTTCTTAACATGACCTTTTTATAGAAACATGCCTCTGTTCATTCAGTCATTCCATAGTCATGCATATCTTTAAGGAGTAAAAGAGGAACAATTTCATTTAACCTTACCTTATCTAAAAGAAACTATTGCACATTGATTCCCATTTGTTCTCATGTTTCAACCAAAACTTGTATCAGGAATTCGAACCACACATGAAACAACAAGGACATCACAAACCAATTCTCTAACATGCTACCCGTTCATAGAAAAGAAACCCAAAATTATCGCAAGAAGAAACAACTACGAATTCATATTACACCTTCTAATCCTATAGGTCAACCCAAAACCACCTCCATTTCGAAAGAAAACACACTAAACACAACTATTCAAAGACAGAACACCCAAAGCTAAATCCACAATTTTCAAATGAATTTCCAAAGCGATAGAGGGACAGAAAACAAAACCTAGTATCTCCGAAATTAAAACTCCAACAATTTGACCAAAAACTAAAGAGGAATAAGAAGCAAACGCCAGCCACTGACCAAAACTTTCAAAGGGAACTGGGGGGGGGGGGGGAGCAAAACATCCTCAAGATTATCCCAAAACACCCCCTAGAATTCAATCCAGATCACAAGAAATCAAGAAGAAGCCGATCAAAACCAGCCCCACCCACCGATACTCATATCCCTTACGAAAATCCATAGCAATTCATAGGATGGAAGAAGAACTCACTGAAAAGATCAATTCACAACCCAAGGCGAAAGAGCTACATCAATTACAACCAAAATCCCTAAATTTGATGTGGAAATCCGAGCAACAACATTCGATGGAGCAAGGACAAACAAGAACCGTAATAACATCATGGAAACCTCAAATCACGGCTCATTCCAGTAGATTATCATCTTTAACAAGTTCATCAACTACTTCTAGCCCTAGTCCTTACCTCCCGGATCTCATACCTTCATATTAAAGAGTACTTGTTTTTCCCTTGTCGTTCCCCTTTTTTGTGTCGCCTCTGTGAGCCTTCACGATGTTTGTACTGCCGGTGAGGTGGGGGCAAGAACCTGCGTCCAGTTGCACCTTCCCTTGAGAACTGCCCATGTGAGGTGGCGCCTGGCCGGACCGAAAGCCTAGCGGAGAGCCTGATCATTGGTGAAGTGCTCCGCTAGTTCGGTGGAGTGACGATGCCGAGAAGGAAGCGACGATTGCGAGTGGGACGGGTGGGGTTCGACGTTTTTAGGGTAGGGGAGAAACAAAAGCGGATCTTATATCTAGCACGCAAACTTTTGGGTAATTAACTCAATCAACTCCCAACTTAATGGGGTATCACCTTGGCCTCCATCAATATTAGTTGTTCTCGCCCCGTAAACACGCCATACCATCTCATTTTAAACCCAAAAAATTCCTAAAAATTCATATATATTTCTATAAATTAATTCTTTAATTATCGCTTCTGGGACCTTATAATTATCCTCTCCTTATAAAAATTTCATCCTCAAAATTTGACTTACCAAATAGTTCAAGGTAACGGTTGCACACATCCAATTCAGTCTCCCAAGTAACTTCCTCCATTAGCTGATTTCCATAAGACCTTTATCATTCTGATCTCTTTGTTCCTCAACTTCAGAATTTGACGATCAAGGATTGTTTCAACACTTCCTCATAAGACAGATCCGATGTCCACAACACAGACTCATGACCAATCCCATGAGAAGGGTTAGAAACATACCTCCTAAACACGGATATGTGGAACACGTTATGGACTCCAAGCTTCCTTGAAGTTTATCATACATGGTTGCAGCAGATCCTTCAAAATCTGAATCATCATATTGTCCATCAGTGTGTGGATGAAAAGTGGTACTAAAAGTGAGCTTTGTACCTAATCCACGGTACTTGTATCGCACAATCCCATCAGCCGTCGAGTAGATAGTGCTACCCTTTGCTTCATCTGAATGAACCAAAGAAGGCAAGGACATGCATGAATCACCAATTTAGTAAAGTTAATACTGCTAAAACCTCTTTCACCATTGAAATTCTTAAGGAACCCGTAGGAGTCAAAGAGGACTACATACATGAAATTGCAGCCAACACTCATTGAAATCGAAATTGAAATCTCCAATCTATCTAGTTTAAACCAACACACATGGAAAGTGTGTTCAAGCACTCATGGTATCAAATCCAAATTACCAAAATCATCCATCTTGAGGAGGTTAACACACCCCTTTAATTCCAGCAACTCTCTCTAGCACAAATTCGAGATAAAACATACACCAATCTGTTCAGATTAACTAACACATATTGAAAACATTGGCAATTAAACATGGTATCAAAATCTGAATCTTTGTTATAACAAGCTAGGACACATCAAAGAATGAGTTACTAACTAGTAAATCTGTCCAATACCTCATCCAACACAAAGGAGAAAAAGTACAACTCCGGACTCATAATCAAAATTACCCAACTTCTATCCCAACGGTTCACTAGCAAAAGAAACCAAATTTAACATCAAATATAGACTTCCAACTCTCAAATTAAATCTGTCCAGCAACCTTCCGATTCAGTAGCAATAGGTACAGACACATCAAAACTCAAATCTCGTTCTACCAATCGATACTAGAAGTCTAGAACTATCATGAAATAAAGCGACAATAGAGACAATCCCCAATCCACTCAAATCTATTACGACATCCTTGATTACCACAAGAAGAACCCAACATCAATTCACTATAAGGAAAACATCAATCAAAATCCCCAATCTTCCTAGATCTATTCAGAAATTTGAAAGTATCATGAGCAACAATGGAAACATTCAAAAACTGATAAAAACTTCCAAAATCTATCTCATTTGTCCGTAGGTACCATGAACAACAAGTACAACACCGTAATGAATCAAAACAGGACACCCGAATCTCTAAAAAAATGTAAAGAAAACACAGGAAGAAGCAAGGATGTCAACAGAAAACATTTGCAACCTACTCATCCTCCCGGGCACCACAGAACCTCTCCCCTACCTCACCGAATCCATACTTACATAAGGTAATAAACTTGCACCAATATGTGGTTTAGTTTTAATATAGTGTTAATTTCATTTTCACTAGTTCATTCCATTGGTCATTTATTTACTGGTCCCACTAAATAATTCTTTACTAATATAAGATATTGGGAGCACTATATGTATAATCCTAAGCCCTACTTTTGTTACTGTATCCTTAGGATGTAGTACCGTGGAAGTCTAGTCCATTTCCAATATAAATTCTAAACAGGTATTAAGAGCTATAAGATAACCATATGATTAAGTTACTTTATTCAAATAGAGGTTGAACTCCAAGTGGTCTTTGGGGGGACCCTTATGGATATGAAGTTTTCAAACAACATATTCTAACTTTTCTAGTTGAACATGTTCAGATAGCATTTTTCACTGACTAAAAACATCTACTTATATCCATCTTTAATCTTTTGCTAATCCCATGATTAGACCTTTTGACAATTAAGTAGGAGAGTTTAAGAATATGCAATTCCAACTATGCTTCAACATAAAACAAAATCCCTTACAAACTTGGAGGCAGAAGTAGCCGAGTTCTTGATGAGATGACATGCGCATACTGTCCTTTAGGAGTGTCTGCTCTGATACCAACTAAAACATCCCTAATTTTTTTTTTTTTGCAAAGGACACCCCTCTCAATGTCTTCTATAAAAATAACCATAGTAACAGTCCCGTCAGAATAAGCCACCTTATCTAATGTAAGCAATAACATCTCAAGCAAGAGGTTAACAAGAAATCATCACAACAATTCCTTATTCAAGAGAAGGACTCAAAAGAGAATGAGACTACTCCCCAATCCTAAGTCATCCAGACAGTGTCATGCATCCATCTCGCCTCCTTGTCTACTTCATCCGCATGCCTTCCATCCTATCCTGGGAGATGTCTTATTCACCTGTAATGTAGGCATCATGAGTCTATGGACCCAGCAAGTACAATCTAATATTAATAATATGATATCTATCAAGTAGCAAGAAAAGTAGTCAATAAATATGGAACATGAACTAAATTATGATACCGAGCATAGAACAATAGATGAGAGAGGTTGTCCAGCTAATAAGGATGGATATGTCACAAAGTGGTAACCACTATTTGAGCTAGTAAATCAGTCTCATGACCCTAGGGGTACCTCCTAGGAGAACATGCAGTCGTATAGCCTAAGCTAGCATAATTTACAGTATCAGTTATAAATTACAGTATCAGTCATAAATTACAGTATCAGCCATATTTGAAAAGGCCCTCCCCAGAGCTCATCCTGGGGCACCCATCCCGTACTGTCACCACATGTGCTTATACCCATCCAATTAGCATTACACAATGAACCATGACCTATTCATATCTTGCAAAGTTACTATACCTAAATAGTTCTTAACATGACCTTTTCATAGAAACATACCTATGTTCATTCAGTCATTCCATAGTCATGCATATCTTTAAGGAGTAAAGGAGCAACAATTTCATTCAACCTTACCTTATATAAAAGAAATTGTTGCACATTGATTCCCATCTGTTCTCATGTTTCAACCAAAACTTGTATCAGGAATCCGAACCATACATGAAACAACAAGGACATCACAAACCAATTCTCTAACATGCAACCTGTCCACAGAAAAGAAACCCAAAATTATCACAAGAAGAAACAACTATGAATTCATATTACACCTTCTAATCCCATAGGTCAACCCCAAAACCATCGCCATTTCGAAAGAAAACACACTAAACACAACTATTCAAAAGACAGAACACCCAATGCTAAATCCACAATTTTCAAATGCATTTCCAAAGTGATAGAGGGACAGAAAACAAAATCCAGTATCTCCGATCCGGGCTCAAAGCATGAGAAATTTGTTCAAATTCGGAAGCATCTTAAAGAACATAAATCTATCCCACAGGTTCATAGCTATCATGAAAGGAAACCAAAAATTTGCATCGAAACAACCTCCAATTCAAACCACTCTATCCTAAATTCAATCACACGGCAGTAGTACATGAAACCACTAGGAAATCATGATAGAGTCTACTGAAATCCTTGCTTAAAATCTCATAGTTAATCAAAGATGCAAACAATATCGAACAGTATCCACACAAGATCTATGACCAGTCGATGAAGCACAACAAGGCATCTTTGATCCAAAATTAAAAACTCCAACAATCTGACCAAAACCTAAAGAGGAATAAGAAGCAAACAACCCCTAGAATTCAATCCAGATCACAAGCCATCAAGAAGAAGCCAATCAAAACCAGCCCCACCCACCAATACTCATATCCCTTACGAAAATCCATAGCAATTCGTAGGAGGGAAGAAGAACTCACTAAAAAGATCAATTCACAACCCAACACGACAAAGCAACATCAATTACAACCAAAATCCCTAAATTTGATATGAAAATCAGATCGGCAACATTCGATGGAGCAAGAACAAACAAGAACCGTAATAACATCACGGAAACCTCAAATCACAGCTCATTCCAGTAGATTATCATCTTTAACAAGTTCATCAACTACTTCTAGCCCTAGTCCTTACCTCCTAGATCTCATACCCCCATATTAAAGAGTACTTGCCTTTCCCTTGGCGTTCCCCTTTCCTGTGTCTCGTCTGTGAGTCCTCGCGATGTTTGTGCAACTGGTGAGGTGGTGGCAAGAACCCGCGTCCAGTCGTACGTTCCCTTGAGAACTGCCTATGTGAGGTGGTGCCTGACTGGACCCAAAGCCCAGTGGAGAGTCCGGTCGTTGGTGAAGTGCTCCTCTAGTTCGGTGGAGCGACGATGCAGAGAAGGAAGCGGCAATCGCGAGTGGTACGGGTGTGGTTCGACGTTTTTAGGGAGGGGAGAAACAAAAGCAGATCTTATATCTAGCATGCAAACTTTGTAAGGAAATAGGTTGCTAAACACGCAAACGCGCAGCGGAAAAACCTATTTCCTCTAGAAGATCCATGCGAAGGGAAAAGAAAAATTCCTACATATACTAAGTTTTCTAACATGGCATGAGATATTATACCTTTGGTGTGTGCTCATGGACTCCCGACAGCTTGGATCATAGCACAATCTCGCGTTCGCGCCTCTACGGTATCCACACGAACAGGCATTCTTTTGTCTCACAAACTCACAAAAGGAGAAAGGTTGTGCTAGCAACCTTGAGGTGGATTTCGGCCAAGAGGAGAGGAGCAAAGAAAAGGAAGAGAATTCACCCCAAAATGAAGAGCAAAAAGCTTAAGTATTTTCATCCAATGAAAATACTTAATTAGTATTAATAGCCTTAATGAGCATTTACACTCCATTAAGAACCAAACTTGTAACTCCTCATTTCAAATGAGTGTAACTCTTCATTTCAAATTCAATTTTAAAATTGAATGAAATGAATAATTGAATTTCAAAAATTCAATAATTATCTTCATTAAATCTCACTTGAGTCTAACTCAAGTTTAATTAACTTGAGTCTAACTCAAGTCTAATTCAATCGAGTCTTAATCAATTAATCCTCATGCAATTCAAATTAAATGAATCACTATTTCATTAATCAAATTGACTCCTTGAGTCTAATTTGAATTGGACTTAATCCAATAATTAGATCCAATTGAGTCCAACTCAATAAGTCCAATTCGGATTAGACCTAATCTAATGATTCATCATATGAACCCATCTCCAAATCTACTTATTCTTTGTGTGTGACCCAATAGCTTCTCGTAACGTTGGCAATGTACCCAAATCAACATTTAGATACATAAGCAATGAGTGGCATCTAGCAAGGCATCATTACTATCCAAGTGATGAGAAGTTCAAGATCCGACCTAACCTGTCCGTAGCTATTATCTTGTATGACTTTATCCCTCTATCCTTGATATCTAGATTGATCAATGAGGCATAGACCGTATCATCCTCTTATCAACCTTTATGTTTCTTGATCTCTAAGTAAACACACTCAATCAAATAAGCTCAATATCTCATATTGACTCATTTGCGCATGACCATGCTTTCTTGTGTCCTACTAATCAAGGGGCCCACAGATATCGCTTCCGTCATATGGAAGGGATAGATCTCATCTACATCACTCACATCCCTCCACATAATTCATTGCATACTCAGTGATCGACTTTATTGTCCATCTTGTTATAGGTGACGTTTACCGATACCAAAGTACACAACTCCTTATGTAGGAAATCGTAGTGACTTCAGATCTAAGGACTATTTATACCAATAGTCACATGAGAATGTTTATGACACTCATATAATGATTCATGAAACATTCTCATGATGGGTCATTCAGTATATATTCTCTAATATATACTCATGTGTCAACCTGATATCTCATATCCATGACTTGTGAGATCAAGTCATCCGTTGACCTACATACTAGTCTCAACGCATTAATATTGTCCTTGTATATTAATGCTCGACTAGGAATAGTTAAGAATAGTGTTCTCTATACTATCTCACTATCAATTCAACCAATTAATATACTGTAGATAAGAACCTACTACCCAAGGATATTATTATATTTATTCAATCGGCACTGAATTGAAATAAATATAATAACCAACTTTGCCTTTTTATTTATAATGAAATATGATAAATAATGTGCCCTTTACAATCATCTCATAATTGGTACTAGGGCTAATACTAACAAACTTTTGAATAATTAACCGAATCAACTCCCAACTTAATGGGGCATCACTTAGGCCTCCATCAATATTAGTTGTTCTCGCCCCATAAACACGCCATACCGGCTCATTTTAAACACAAAAAATTCCTAAAAATTCATAGAAATTTCTGTAAATTAATTCTTTAATTATCACTTCTGGGACCTTATAATCGAATAGTGTAGTTTTCCTATTCACCGAGATTCACCATTAAGTCTTCATTAATCCAGTAATCGTTTGGTCGACCGATCCTTTGGTTTGGTCGATCGATCAACCTAGCCTCCTTCTTTGTTTAGCTTTATTTGATCTCCAATCTGAATCAACTTAGTTCCATTGATTGATCACAGGTTCGGTCCACCAATTAGACTGGTTCTTGTAAAACAGAGTTAAAGTATATACTCTTGTAAAACAGAGTTAGCATAGTGATAATATATAATGCATGAGTAGTAATTGACAGTACAACTATCTTGATCTCAAGTTGAAAACCTTCTCGGTTTCTTTAACTAGATCAACGACCTAGAGTTTGTTCTTTTCTGTAACATGTTCTCATATCGCTCTTCTCCAGTTACTTACCTCAACTTAGCTGCCAAACATGGTCCTCCAGACTTGTTTGGACTTTCTCTACTCAATGTCTAATCCCTTATCCACTAAGGCTTTTTTAGAAATACTACATTAGCCAACAACAATAATAACAATACAGAATACTATGGTAAAACTAAACTTAGATTTACCTAGATCCGTAGGTCCGGTTGACCGCGCGATCAATCTTGCTTGGAGTTCACTTCTCCAAGACTTCTCGTTACCTAAGGTTACCTCCCTTCTAGGATTTTCTCAATCTAGTTTCACTCACCAGAACCTAAGCTTACCTCCTCCTAGGGTTTTCTCCACTTGACTTCACTCACCAAGACTCAGTATTGGATCGACTCACTAGGGATTCGATATTGGACCCTCCAGAACTATCGAATCCTTCTACCTGGCTTTTATGATCTATCAAGATTTCCCTTGTCTAGCCACAACTAGGACTTCCCTTGTCTAACTGTAGTTAAGACTAGTCACTTAGTTGACTTCTTACCCTTACCTAGCCGCGACTAGGACTTACGTTGATCAACCTCAATTAAATATATTTGTCGGATATCAAAATCTTATAGGTCGATTGCACCAACAGTGCCTTCCATGAACAGTACTCAAGGCGCCTTCCGTCGCCTGGAAGGTTCCTCGGGTACTATTCACCCGAGACCTTTTGTGCTCCCTTTACCCTATAAAAATATTTAACCTAAAAAATAAAGTTAGCACAATAATGATATGATTAATTTGTGACTTAGACCTTATCCTCCAGATTAAGATCTAGTTAGAGTCTCAATTTATATCTCTAAAATAGACCTAATTGGACCGACGCTTACTATCCCCTCAATCGGGACATATCCTCACAGAGTCACTCTTCTCCAATGACTTACCTTCACTTACCAAGTATCAAGTTACTTCCTTGACGTCAATCTGGCCCACCAGGTCTTTCTATCAGAATCACACATCTGGATCGAGAATTGAACATCCTAATCTCCTACTGAAATCGTACATCCGGACTTCCTTCCCATGGGAATCTAACATCCTAACCTCTTGCCAGAATCCCACATCTGGACTTCCTACCTGGTGTCAAATCCTCTTGACCCGTCAAGTTAGTAAACCCTGCACACTCGATAACAAGGTTAGATCAACAACACATCTAACTTTAATCCACTTATCATTCATCAAAACTCAGGTTTAATCATTGGTGTCAAATGCACCAACAATCTTCCCCTTTTTGATGTAATGACAATCTGGGTTAAAGTTAAAAAATATATGCAAAACATATAAAAAAAATGATGTTAAGTTTAATCTTTTTATCATTTTAGGGTTAAGTTTTTTATATTTTCTTTAGTTTTCTTACTTAAACCTTAACCCTCCCACTTTGACATTCATCAAATTAAGCAGATAAGTATACCAAATCATGAAATTGCAAGTAATAAATCGCTCAAAGTAAACTTGCATGTCTACTGTATACTTTGATTTCTATACCATTATATAAACCATGCTTTAATCTGTCTATTACCCGCTGAGTTACCTTTACTCACTGCCCCGTTATACCATTATGATTTTAGATAGCAGGTAGCTGATATGAAATTGCTTGGAGTATGCTGTCTATCGGTCCCACTACATATCGGAGGACTTTTATCGGTTTTGTTTCCGGTCCCATGCCATACTTGTGGTCTTTTATCGATTTTCTTTCCCACTCTACTTGCATTTATTATTCGGTGGTTTTAGTGTTGTATGAATTTGTCTATGTTTCAAAGTTTGATATGTGATGATTGCTATTGTGATCTTATGGTTGTGTAAGCCTAGTTGTCTAGCAAACTTTAGTCGTGGATTTTGGGTTTTCTCTTCATCTTTCTTCTGTGTTTTTGTCCAGCTGGGTAGGCTGAGTATAATAACTATATGGTTGTGATCTTTTTGTCCAGTCAGGTAGGTTGAGTATATTAACTGCGTGGTTGTTATCATTTTTGTTCCAGCCGTGTGAACTGATGGTTATATGGATATGTATGTATGCTTTAGATTGTCACTGATAGTCTGATACAGGAGAAATACTGCCAGATTTTCGTCTGGCAAGGACTCCTCTGGGGCGTGACAATTTATTTGGTATCAGAGCTAAGGTTTTACGAGGTTTATGGGGTTTTACGAGGTTTACGGGGTTTTACGAGATTTTTACGAGGTTTGATGAGGTTTACGAGGTTTATTTTTCTGTGATTTGGAATTTGGTTTTTCTTTGTTCTCGTTGTGATTTTCCAGATTGTGAGACCAAGCAGCCGTAGGATATCTCTAAACTATAGGATGTAAGTTACTTCACTATTGTATTACACTCTTGTAGTCTTATATTATCATTTGTATCATGTATGAAGCGTGGAGAGACAACCTCTAGTTACCGACGTGGTCTGGGGCGACCACAAAAACAACCTATCGAGTTAGCGGGACCTGAGCAGGTTGATCAGGAGGTGGATTCTTCTAAAGATCTTACAAATATTGAGATTGATAGCCATGGCCAGACCCATCAGACTCGCATGAGAGATCAGGGTATTCAGTCTCAGGAGATTCCTCCTATATTACCATAAATAGTCCCTACTTCTGCCGCTACTCGGTTGAGAGATAGAGCTCATATTCCGCTATTGGCTTGGTCAGTAAAGGATCGATTTACTTTGTTCCATGGAGTTCCCGACCCTAGTGTTGCTCATTCTTGGTTGGGAAATATGGAGGACACTTTTGAGTATATGCCATGCACCGAGGAAGAAAAGGCCGAATTAGTTGCGTATCACTTGCGAGACTAGGTGGTTACTTGGTGGAAGATGCAGAAAGCGCTTTTTAGGGATCAGAGTATCACCTGGACATTATTCAGAGGAGAATTTGAGAGATAGTATTTTTTGGCTCCTTTTTGTATAACCCGCCGACAGGAGTTCTTAAATCTTAAGTAGGGTGATCGATCAGTGATAGAGTACGATGCAAAATTTAACTGGTTAGCAGAGTATTGTCCTCATCTTGTTGCTCAGGATAGCGATCGGTTAGAACAATTCACCTAGGGCCTTGCAACTTATATTCATGTTAGGATGTCAGGTTTTACTCCTAGCACTTACCGGGAGGCATTAGATCAAGCTTTGGTTATTGAGATGACATAGCAGCAGGTTTCCCAGGAATGTGAAAAAGATAAACAAAAGGCTCAAGGTACAACTTCAAATCAGAAGAAACAAAACCATGGCAAGAAAAGGCAAAATAAATGGCATGGATCCTAGGCTACTTCGAGGGAGTCTTATCGGGTATCGAAGATAAGACGATCATCAACTGGTTCTTCTGGACCCCTTTAGAAAGATCTTTCTACTGGACTTAGATGTTATAGGTGTGGTGTTGATGGTCACACTAAACTAAATTATCCATTGGGCCAAGATGTATGCTATTACTGTAAGCTTCTGGGTCATATGAGTCGTGATTGCACACTGAAGGCACAGATGGTGGCAGCCAAGAGTACTGCATAGGGAAGTCGTACTACTCAGACTTGACAGTTGAAAGGATCACAGAGGACACAAAGTGCTTCACATCAGCAGCGTATACCACCTCCTTAGGCATAGGTATATCACATCCAGAGTTATGAGCACTCGGTAGTACTAGTTACTATGAAGTATTCCACCACTATTTCTTCGCATCAGATATATCCGACGCAACAAAATTTTACGGCACCACCTAGTTCTTGTCCAGTGATCCAACCTCAGCAGTTTGCTACCACTCCACCAGCACAGTTTCAAACTAGTACTGGAGTACCGCCATCGTGCTCGGAGGTAGGACGAGTTTATGCTGTTACACGTGAGGAGGCACGGTGGGACGAGGTCTTTCGGGGTATGATTACTGTTTATTCATTTCGTACTGAATTATTGATAGATACTAGTAATTCCCATTCTTTCATTTCCTGAGAATTTTTGGATAAGATTTGTAGATTACCAGTTCGTCGGATGCATGTATTAGTGATATCTCTACCCTTAGGAGAGATACTAAATATCAGTCAGGAGATTAAAGAATGCCCATTGGATTTTGAGAGTCAGACACTTATGGTAGACTTATAGGCTTTGGATATGCTGGAATTTGATATTATTTTGGATATGGATTGGTTGGCTAAGTATTATGCTACCGTCTACTGCAGCACGAGAGTAGTTACATTTAGACCTCCAGGTCAACCATCTTGGGTATTTATGGGTACCAAGGATAATGGGATTTCTATTATCTCAGCACTGCAAGCTTGAAGATTATTGTTCCAAGGTTGTCAAGGGTATTTGTTATCTATGATTAAGGTTGATCAGGATCATACTTCACAGCCTTCGGACATTCCGATAGTTCAAGAATACCATGATGTATTTCCAGATGAATTACCTAGCTTGTCCCCAAGAAGGCAAGTGGAGTTCACGATTGAGTTGATTCCGGGGATAACACTGATATCAAAGGCTCAGTATCACATGACACCTAAAGAATTAGAGGAGCTGAAAGGATGGATCGATGAGATGCTAGATAGAGGCTTTATCCATCCTAGTGTTTCTCCATGGGGAGCCCCAATACTCTTTATGAAGAAGAAGGATGGATCGATGAGGTTATGTATTGACTATCGGCAGTTGAATGCAGTAACTATTAAGAACAAATATCCCCTACCGCGTATAGAGGATCTATTTGACCAGCTCAAGGATACTTGTGTATATTCAAAAATTGACTTACGCTCTGGCTATCATCAGCTCAGTGTGAGAGATTCAGATATACAGAAGACAACATTTCGTACTCGATATGGTCATTATGAGTTTTTGGTGATGCCATTTGGGCTTACCAATGCTCCAGCGATTTTCATGGATCTGATGAATAGGATATTCCTTGAGTTCCTGGATTAGTTTGTCGTTGTATTCATCGATGATATTTTGATATATTCTTGATCCGAAGAGGAACATGGACAACATCTTCGTATAGTTTTGGACTGATGCTTACTGTCCACTCAACCGGGACGTATCCTCATAGAGTCACTCTCTTCCAGTGACTTACCTTCACTTATCAAGTGTCAAGTTACTTCCTTGACGTCAATCTGACCCACCAGGTCTTTCTATCAGAATCACACATCCAGACTTCGCCAATCAGGAATTGAACATCCTAATCTCCTACTGAAATCGGACATCCGGACTTCCTTCCCCTGGGAATTTAACATACTAACCCCTTGCTAGAATCCCACATCTGGACTTCCTGCCTGGTGTCAGGTCCTCTTGACCCATCAAGTTAGTAAACCTTGCACACTCGATAACAAGGTTAGATCAACAACACATCTAATTTTAATCCACTTATCATTCATCAAAACTTAGGTTTAATCATTGGTGCCAAATGCACCAACAATCTCCCTCTTTTTGATGTAATGACAACCTGGGTTAAAGTTAAAAAAAAAATGATGTTAAGTTTAATCTTTTTATTATTTTAGGGTTAAGTTTTTAGATTTTCTTTAGTTTTCTTACTTAAACCTTAAACCTCCCCCTTTGACATTCATCAAATTAAGCAGATAAGTACACCAAATCATTAAATTGCAAGTAATAAATTGTTCAAAGTAAACTTCCATGTCTATTGGAGGGAGGAGTTTAATAAAATTTTTCAAAGTTATTAAGATATAAATTTGCAGACTTTTCAAAAGGTTTTCAACATTTTGAAGGTTTATTTTGCAAAACAAACCATTTTTAAAAATAAAATTTTCAAGAAATATACAAACTATTTTTCAAAATAGATTTCAAAACACTTGCTTTAAAAAGATAATTTGTTGCAAAGTACTTCTTAGAGTTTCAATTTTTCAAGACTACTTTTGAAAAGTTTTGGAAATTATCCAAAATATTTTTGAAAGTGTTTTCAAAGAATTTTTCCAAGTAAAATATTTTTGAAAGTATTTTCAAAATAAACACAAGTTATTTTTCAACGTGAACAAAATAACCTTTGAAGAAAAACTTTTGAAAACTTTTCAAGTGTTTTTGAAACCATCATTCAAAATATTTTTAAAGTATTTTTCAAAACACATTCATTTGATTTGTAGTATTTTTCAAATAAAATTTTGAAAGAAAAGTTTGAATGCATTTTGAACAAAATAGTTTTGAAAATATTTCAGAAGTAAGTTTTAGTATGCTTTCAAAAGAATCTTTAAACAATACTTTTTAACAAAATTTGTAAAAAAAAATTGAAAATGGTTTTTAAATATCCCCCCCCCCCTTTGAACATGATATTATTTAAAAATAATATGCATCTAAAAATTATCCTTAAATGTCTAACCGTTAGCTACTAACTATCAGAAGATAACAGTGCTCACTTAGTTAATCAAGTTAAGTAAATGTATCCAGTTAGTGTTTGACTAAAATGGATTACTTAACATGATCATTGTAATTTTGGTATTTTTATTCAGACTTATGGTGATGCACTAATATAAGCATCTAAAGTCCAAGTAATAGGCCTACACATCTACTATTCTAAGTTTTTGAATACACAATCAAGGTACACCTAGTGTATTTGTGAGATGCTCATTACCTAGATCTATAGGATCATACTTTCAATGGTTGCGATCTAGACTAAGTCCAAAACATATTTTGAAATATTAGGAAAATGGAAATTTTTAGAAAACATACTCTTAAATAATTTTCCTAGAATTTGCAAACCATTTAAAAATTATTTTAAGGAAACATATCCTACTCTAAAAAGGAATTTCCTAGATTATCCAAATAAAGTGATCAAAAAGTAGTTGAATATATAGATTAAGTCAAATAGATACATAATATATAGCAGTGCACTGAATACAATAGGGGTTGGTCATCATCACAGGTGGAGGAGGGGTTGATCAGGTACTCGTAAAGCTTGAAGTATCAACTACATTTGTATGTCTAGCTTTTGAAATTCGGTGATCATCTCCTCCCAGAGAGAGGTAAATCTGGTGGTCATCTCTCCCCAGAGAAAGGTGAACCCCTCTGAGATTGACTGTCGGATCTATGCGGAAGACTCCTTAAGTCTAGCAAGTTGGCCCTCTATAGATAGTGAAGTCAAAGGCTGGGTTGAGGTCGAGGGATGGGTCAAAACAGGTAAAAAGAGCTCCTTAACTGTAAATGCTGGCATCTTCTCCCCCTCGGTCAGAATGATAGGTGGGAAATCCTCCTCGGCCTTGCTTGGAATGTCTGTCTATGGTCCCACTCTCTAAGCCAGTCCCCCTTGAGCGGTAACATCCATATACACTAATGCAAGTTGATGCTGACCAATCTCATCATACCTGCTAAGGGAAGTGGATGTACCCTAGGTCATATCTACCCCTATGGTTGAAAATATGAAAGTCAAAATATGACAATAGGGCATATAAACCTGTCTCCTAGTGATGAGACTGGATGCATGGATAACATTCTAAAACATGTGTAATGAAATGTCAATGTCTAGACGCTAGCATAGTGTATAAAGGAAGAAGGAGTGGGAGGGTTGCATCATCGCAACATCGCGAGATGTGATCGGCAAAATACAGGTGGTTAGAACTCTATACAAGACATAGTCCTGAACCCTAAGAGAGAGAGACCTGAAGTCAGTCGCAGTGGGTACTCTCTCCTCTCTAAATAAATACATATGGATAGTATCCAATGTAATATCGGAGTAGGATTTGCCAAATGACAAATCCCTACTAGGATAACACAAAAAGGGGCATACAGACCTCCGAAAACCTAAACTATCATACAATAGAGTAGGTGAGAACCTAAAGTCCTTACCACCCACTCTGGTGGAATATGTCAAGTCATTGATCTTAACTAGGTTGTTATAAAACTGGGCACATAAGTCTAATTTTACTAAGTGACTATAGTAAACTAATCTACCTAACAGATAATAGTCTATCACTTCTATAATAGGGGCACAGTATCGAGTAAAGAATGACTAACTTAAAAATATAGATTTTAATGCAATATATGACTGCTCTAGGAAATCTAGCCTAAGCCGCTCAGTAGGAAATCTAGCATTGACAGATGGGATACTGCACGAATTGGGCTGGGATGGAATAACATTTCGTCATTTCCTAAAGTAGTTTATACATGTAATCATTCAAGAGAAATGATTAGATAAATTGAGTTAGAAGGTACCTAGGTATCATAGTTGGTGTTTTGAGGAAGAAAAGTGGAGAAAGCAGCGTAAATTGCCTTTGGAAGGTGCCTTCCCAAAGCAAGTTATGCGAATAGAGAATGCCTATGTTCGCTGTAAAAATTTGGGTTAAAGGTGCCTTTAGCTTGATGGAAGGCGTCTTCCATGTGTTATGGAAGGCACTCTCAAGCACATTGAAGGCGCCTTCAAATGGTTGGGCGGGAATTTTTTTGCCCTTCCGAGGGTGTCTCTGATTGTATAGAAGGAGCTTTCGACCATTTTTTGTGTTTAAATGTTTAATTAGGTTTTTTTTATTTTAAGTTTTAATTTTGATTTAAAATTTTAATTTAATTTAAGTTTTAACTCAATTTCAATTTTTGAGTTAAGTTTTGATTTTAATTTTAATTTTAATTTTTGAATTAATTTAAATTTAAATTTTTAAGTCAATTATAAAGTTAATTTTAACTTCTAAGTTAATTTTAATTTTAAAGTTAATTTAGTTTAAAGTTTTAAGTAAATTTTAATTTAATTTAATTTAATTTAATTCATTTTAATTTAATTTAATTTAAATTAAATTAAATTAATTTTAATTTGATTCATTTTAATTTAATTTAATTTAATTCATTTTAATTTAATTAATTCAATTCAATTCAATTTAATTTGATTTAATTTAATTTTAATTGGATTTAATTTTAGTTTAAGTTTAATTTAATTTGATTTGATTTGATTTGATTTGATTTGATTTAATTTTTATTTGATTTGATTTGATTTGATTTAATTTAATTTAATTTAATTTTAACTTAATTTAATTTAATCTGTATTTATCTCACTTGATCTATATTTTCAATCAAGGAATCATTTAATATTATGATATTAGTTAAATTAAATTTTAGGGTTTGGTTTAACTCGTGTTAGATTCAAGTTTGGTTTTGGATTCAACAAACTGACATTTTTTAGATAAACGTCTAAGTTGTGGTGAGTCTCCTTGTTATTATTAGAGTAACCACGCCTTCGAAGTTTTCCAAATGGTCTTACTCACTGAACTTAGTACAAAATTTTGGTCTAACCAGCTAGGATTAGTAAGGGGTAGTTTTAGTTAGTTCCACTAAGAAAAATATACTAGGTAGAAGCTATATTTTCCTAGATATGCAAAGATAGAGTTTCCCTAATCTATTATCATCCAAAACTTCTCCAGTACTATTTATCAAGTTAAACTTTTGTCTCTATTTAACCTAGTCTTAATTACCTAACTGGGTAAATTCTTATTTTAAAAGTGTCAACTAATTTGGAGCCTCCCCCCTAAATTATTGAACTTTGGGTTTACGTTTTAGGTTTGTGTTGATTTGCTTTATAGTTATAATAAACTTAGTGATAGTTTGAGTTTAAATTAATTTTGTATTTATTTAATTTAGGTTTAGTTTTTGATTTATTTGATTTCATTTTTAGGTAGTGTATTTTATTTTTAGGTATATAGTATTGATTGAGTCCTACTTACGTGGTTAGGTATGCTTTCAAAACCCAAGCTTTAAGTTAGTTCTTTATTTTGAGTTAGAGTTTAAAATGATTTAAAGGTAGAGTTAGACTTGTATCCAAGTCCAGATTTTTTTTATTGTACACAACTCTTTGGGATCTAAGTATCATGTTTAGATACTTGAATCCTGATGTAAACTTTTCTAGCTATTCTTTTAACTCTATAACTTTTCAAGACAGAATTTTCTTCCTCAAGATTTATAGCTTGATTTGAGTTTGTGTCTTGAACTTGGTCAGTTAAGGAGATTAAGCTCAGTTGTTTCTTAAGGATGTTATTTTCCTTAAAGAGGAGTTTAGCGTTTCCTCAATTTTTGTTAATTTCTTATTTAAACAACAAATTATTTTAAAAAATTTTGTAGTATAATTAAATTTTACCGCAGTCGATTCGTCTGAATCAGATGTGGATCCGTTGCTTCTGGTTGCCATCAGCGCGAGGTAACTCACTTGCTTTGGTTTGTTTGCATCAGATCCGTTCGAGGAAGACTCACCCCAAGTCATCTTGAGTGCTTTCTATTGCTTTGTCTTCTTGATCTTGTCTTCATTTAGGCATTCATGTTTAAAGTGCCCTTTCTTGTTGCAGCCATAGCATGTGATGTTCGCCCTTGAGTTGTTGGATGCAGACTTGGACACCTTCTCCATGTCACGTTTGGTGAAGCTTTTCTTGCATCTAGTAAACATCTTCCTTACTATGTTCACTAACTTCTCTTCTTCATCTGATTCCAAGTCGGACTTAGTTTCGACTTCAAGTTTAGCTTCCTTCGAAGTACCTGCAAGAAGTGCAATTCCTTTCTTGACTTTTGGGGCGTTAGTTTTATTGTGCAGTTCTAATTCACAAAATCACTCATCCAATTTCAACTTTGAAAGGTTCCTTGAATCTTATAAGCATCTACGATCAATGCCTATAGTGAGGTTCAAGGAAATGAGTTCAGAGCATACCTGATAATGTCTTGGTTCTTGAGTTGATGTCCAATCATGTGCAGGCCGTTAAGGATATCCTTGATCATCGTGTGTAGTTGGCTTGTGATTTCTCCATCCTGCATTTTAATATTAAATAACAAATTTAGAAGTAGGTCTTGTTTAGTTACCTTGGCATCGTTGGTTCCTTCGTGTAATTCGATGAGCTTCTCCCACAACTCCTTTGCGTTCTTGTGCAGACCGACTCGGTTGAGTTCTTCTTTCATGAGTTTGCATTGGATCATGTTCAATGCCTTCGAGTCAATCTAAGCCTTCTTCTTATCATTTGGGTTCCATCTTTCTGGATCAAGGGGTACTTTAGTTGCTTCGTCTACAAGTGCCCAATACCTTTGTCGGATGCTGAACTATTGCTTGATATCCATCTTTAAGTATACCTCTATTCTCTTCTTTCAATATAGAAAGTTGTTTCCATTGAAGAGAGGAGGACGAGCAGTGTTGTATCACTCAAGTTGGGCCATTTCAAATATCTTGCAAAAAAAAAAATAAAGAAAAATATCCCAAGACTAGGTCTTAGATTAGCAAAGTTTGAGATGAAAGTAAATATCGAAGACTCAAGTGGTGTTGCACCAACTTTGAGTTAAAAACGAATGAGAAAGATTTATTTGAAAAGGTAAATTTTACCAATTCAAATAAAATATGAAAAGCTAAAATTCAAAAAAAAAATTCCTCAGTTTGATTAGTGGTTGCACCAATTTAGAGCTAACAAAGCTTTGATACCACTTGTTGGAATGTGAACAGATGAGGAGGGGGGGTGAATCACGTGGTTTTGAAAAAAATTTATTTTTGGTTTTAAAATAAGTATGCAGCGGAAAAACATGAAAATAAAAAGAAATAAAATGATGGGTTCAGTTTTACTTGGTTCGGAGCGTTCGACGACTTCTACTCCAAGATGGAGTTCTCACGGACCTATCAATGGGTAATTCACTAATAACCTCTTCTGGAACTACCAGAAGAGGAAATCGAGTATAAAAGAATTAGAACAAATGTAACACGCTATACTTTTCCTTTTGCAATAATTAAGTACAAAATTTAAACTTCGTTATCCAACAGTCTTTATAGACAGTTGGCTCGAGCTCGTGTTGGATGACTCCTCAGTCGGGCATAAAAAAGACATAGCAGGGAAACAATAGGAAGTCAGAGTAGTTGGAACGCCAATCGGACGGTAGAAGCTTGTAGAATTTATGATATGAAAGCCTTGGTCGAAATAGTCTTTTATAAGGTGTGAAATGCACCTTCTATAGCATTAAAGGCGCCTCTAATGTGTAAAATCTGATCCTGAACAACTCGCTTCTTATCGTTGATGAAGTCTAATTTTATCATATGGAAGGTGCCTTCCATGAATAATATTCAAGGTGCCTTCTATCTCTTGGAAGGCGCCTCGGGTACTGTTCACTTGAGGTCTTTTGTGCTTCCTTTGCCCTGTAAAATATGTTAGTCCAACATAAAAATATTTAACCTACAAAATAAAGTTAGTATAATAATGATATGATTAATTTGTTACATAGACCCTATCCTCTAGATCAAAATCTTGTCAGAGTCTCAATTTATATTTATAAAATGGGCCTAAATTGGATCGACGCCTACTGTCCCCTCAACCTGGACACATCCTCACAAAGTCACTCTGCTCCAGTGATTTACCTTCACTTACCAAGTGTTAAGTTCTCTCCATAATGTAGGTCTTTTTATCGGAATCTCACATTCGAACTTCGCCAACCAAGAATCAAACATCCCGATCTCTGTTACGTCACCGCAAGTGCACGGTTACATCGTCAATAATACAAAAGATATCGAATCCATAGGGACTGCTGATTAAGCAATAGTTAACTTCACACGGTGAATTATCTAGACAATTGAAGGTTAATTGGAAAAGAGAAAGTGGAGAAAAGAGAAAATGTAAAGAGTAGAGAAAGAGGGAGAGTTAGGTTTG
Organism: Zingiber officinale; assembly: GCF_018446385.1. Lineage (NCBI taxonomy): Eukaryota > Viridiplantae > Streptophyta > Magnoliopsida > Zingiberales > Zingiberaceae > Zingiber > Zingiber officinale. Next base: position 58,312,584 of record NC_055998.1, on the reverse strand, counting down.
GGGATGGATAGATACTAGGATTTCGGTTTCGTTGTGATGCTAGTTGTTAACGTTCCGCAAATGTACGAAAATGTCGTAAGTAATAATAAAAGATATCGTATCCACAAGGACTAGAATAACCATAAAAAATGTCTCAATGCGAGATAGCTAAACAACTAATCAATTGATTCACAAAAGCAAAGTGTAACTATGAAAAGTAAAACATAGAAACAAAAGAATAAGAAACAAGAATAAGGGCTTTGATAAAAGGAATGTTCTAGGAGCTTTGGTTTCTTTGTAAGGATATTCAATGTAAATGATCTACCAAATCTTATTCTCAATTGTCCGTCATTTGTAGAAGGTTGTCGATTCTCTCTTGCAATAGACAATCGACCTAGGACTGAAATATAACTAAATGTGATCAATTAGGAATGAACCCTATTTAGTCCTTACACGGGCTTGCCTGTCACGTGCGCCCCCCGGATAATCAACATAAGAATTCATCACTTCTCAAACTCATTAAGATATAAAGATTAATGCATACAATCTATCCTACCCTCTTGAATAACCTAATTTCCACTTCAAGATTACTCCTCAAACGTCCTTACACGGGCTTGTTCCTGTCACGAACGCCCTTGGAAAATCGAATGAGAAATAATCTCTACGAGATCCATAAGATATTCAAACATTCAATCAAGCATGGTAATTAGGTCCAAACACAACAACATACACAAGATCAAATGGATACAAACAGGGCAAAATCATAGAAATAGGAAATTGACAAATCCACAAGAGTTTTACATCAAATCATCCTTACAATTACTCCCTCCATCCTAGAACAAGAGATCTACTCCATAAAATGAGGTAAGAAATCCGAAGAGAAGAAGATTACAAACATTCTTGATCCCAAATCCAAGAAAAGAGAGAAAGAAAGCTTATCTATGATGAAGAACGTCTTTGGATCCAATCCTCGATTTCGGAGTCGATGCCTCGAAGATCTCCCCTTGAATCACTGCAAAATCTCTCCAAGATGGAGAAGAATCGCCCAAATCTTGCTCTCTCCCAAAGGGGAGAAGATCCCCTTTCAAATGAAGAAGAAGGGCTTATATAGAAGGGGGGTTTGGGCACCACATGACCCCGAGGCACGGTCGTGTGAAGCTCACACGGCCTGGCTCACTCCCCTCACTACCTATCTCACACGGCCGTGTGGTGTACACGATCGTGGCTTGTGTAACGCCCGCCCTCCCTGCTAACCCTAAGGGACGGGGCTACGATACTCTATATACATATTACAGCGGAAGACTTAAAATAATTTTTTTCTTAGTTAAATAAAACTTTTCTTTTGTTTTCAAATCCGAACTACACTAATATGGTTTCCATAACATGATAACAAGATAAATAGAAACATAACATCAAGTTACCCATATAGTACTACAATTTACGAAACCAAAGTGTAATTCTTAAAAGTTCTTAAAGCAAATTCTTATTTGGTTGCCTAGCCACCGCCACACACATCTCCTTGCCTCTCCTGCTGCTCCTTTAGCTCATCCAGCTTTTTCCTTTATCTGTGGTACAAGGAAAGTAAGCTATGAGCACTCATGGCTCAGTAAGTTCCTTTCCTACTCACTAAAACCGAAAATCATCACATAATCAAAGAATATCTCAACATAACATGATCTCAACTAGTCATGGCATAACATATCATACTCTTTAAGCATATCATGCAACATAACAAAATCATAACTAGTCATGGCATATCATCTCTTAAAGCATAGCATGATACATAACATAATCATATCTAATCATGGCATATCATAGCATCATCATAAGGTAGCATGGCATATCAAGCTCTTAAAGCATAGCATGAAACATAACATAATCATATCTAATCATGGCATATCATAAATCATAGCATCATCACAACATGATCATAAGGTATATGCAATATGATTTTGAAAACATGTATCCGAAAAACATGTGTATGTCTCATGATCTTTAAAACCATTTCTTCTTACATATATACTTGAACATATTATCAACTTAAAGGGGATCCCGGCTATGTACCACTTACATATTGCGCGCAACCTATGTAGGTCCAAGGTAGCAAGTCTTGAACCCTACAAGGCAAACATACTAGGCCCGAGTCTTACTCCATCAACCTAGGGGCACTTAGGAGTCCATCCCTAACGAGGCCCGAGTCTTATTCCATCGACCCCGGGGCGCTTATGGAGCCCACCCTTGGTACAAGCCATATAAAGTAAAGTACATGTCATACTTATACATATCACACATCATAAGAGCATACATCACTTAGACACACATCATATCATAAAAGTATACATCACTTAGGCATACATCATATCATAAAAGTATGCATCACTTAGGAATACATCATATCATAAAAGTATGCATCACTTAGGCATACATCATATCATAAAGGTATGCATCACTTAGGCATACATCATGTCATAAAAGCATGCATATTTTCACCACATAGCATATCATAAAAGCATGCATATTTCTATCCACATAGCATATCATAAAAGCATGCATATTTCTAGCACATATCATATCATGGAAAGTATGAATCACAAGCATACATGTTTAAGCATAAGGATGTATCATGTGATTATACTATCATAAGAAACATGGTAACATAGTTAACTTGGGTTCTAAGCTTCCTAATCCCTTGGGTTCTTATCATGGCCGAACCCCCTTAGATCTCAATTTAGGTAAAAACAACCTCCAAGCATGTGGAACCTAAATTATCATCACATCAATTTCATAGGAAGCATTATAAGCATGGTTAACTTGGTTTCTAAGTTCTCCAAGTCCCTAAACTTCATGTGGCCGAACCTTATCAGGTGTGAAACAAGGTCCCAAATGTCATGAAAGCATGAAAACCTTAAACCATATTTATAGCATTTTTCTTCCAAGTAACATAGTAATCATATTTGAGCTAATTCCTAAGTTCTTCAAGCCCTTAACATATGTCATGGCCAAAATTTCACAAGTATTCATTAGGGCTAAAAACAAGCATACAAGCATGTGAACTTGAACTAACATCATGTATAAATTCATAATAAGGTATCGTATAAAGGGTATGGCCGAAACTTACCCTAGCCTCATTTTAGGTCATTAAGCAACATATAGCATGAGAACTTTGGCTTTCTACTTATCATATTTCATGTAGAGTGACATGAGCATATTTAATTTTTGTTCTAGGGTTTCTAGGGCATCTATCCCTTCATGGCCGAGACCTACAATGGTCCATTTAGGTCATGGAAAAATTATACAAGCGTGTGACACAATCAACACATATCATATTTCCATAAGAAGCATTTTTAACACAATTGGTTTCAATTCTAAGGCCTCTAGGTCATTTAAACCCTACTTGGCCGAGACCCATCAGTGGTTAACTTTGCTTCAAATAGCCTAAAAGCATAGGAAGTCATACAAGTTTCATAGCATGTATAAAGACAAGCATAATAAACATACATGTGCATTGTGTCTTAGGCTTCCTAGGTTTCTTTCCTTTTTCTTTTATTTTTCCTCATGGCCGAAACCTACCATTCTCTAAACTAGGTTTTAAGTGGCCTAAAGCATGGAAAACCTAAGTAAGTTTCATGGCAAAAATTACTAAGAACATCATATACAAATTTGGTTCATAAACAAGCTAGGACCCTTATGACCTTACAAGTCATATATCATGTAACTAAATTCTCTATACCCTAATTAAGCATGAGAGCATTAAACCACTTTCATATCTTAATATCACAGAGGTCTTGAGCATGTTAAAATTTTGTTTAAGCTTTCCTAAGCTATCCATCTTAACATGGCCGAAAATCTTAATGAAGAGTTCATGAATTTCTAGTAATATTCAACATGCACTTCTTTAAGAGAACTCTATATTCTATCATATAAACATGGTTACTTAAATTTAAAGGTCTTCCTAACCCTAAGCTCTTTTCTTGGCCGAAACATATGAGGGGATTTCCTTTGGTTCCAAGTAACTTTCAAGCAAGAAAAACCAATAAAAGATCCTTAGTAATTCATGGAGGGAATCTTGTACTAGTTTGGTTAAACAATGATTTCCCTAACCTCTTTAAAACATTTTTGGCCGAAATTCTAGGTTAGGTACTCCTCTGACCAAGCATCATATAGGTATAAAAACATGAAGGAAAACCTTCCTACATAGCATAGAAAAATATCACGAAATGAGGACTTGTTTAAACCTTCCTAGATTTGAAACTCTTCTTTGGCCGAATTTTCTTAAATTCTATTCTAGGTTTTCTAATCCTCATAAAATCCGAAAAGCACATAAAACGCCTTGTACCACAGGTGAGGGGAAGCTTACATCCTTTTCGCTTGTGGATCTAAGGTATGGTGATGGAAGAAGTAGCCTCTTCTTCTAGTTCCCTTCCCTTGTTTCTCTTGCTAAGTCCTCCTTGTATCTTAGGCTTTCTTAGGAGAAAACCTTGGCTTGGGGCCGAAGATGGAGGAGAGGGGGCTGGGGTTCTCGGTGATGGAGAGGGGAGAATGAGAGAAATGAGAGAAAAATTAGAATTCTTCTCTTTACTTGCTCCCTTTTATGTTAAGGAGGAAGAAGTAGCAAAATTAGTTTTTGCTTTCCTTCTCCCTTAGCCTTTTTTTTTCTATTTTCTTTTTTTTTTTATTTATTTATTTATCGTCATCACTCATGGTGAAATAAGGGGGAATGAATCCCCTTAATTAGCCTCTTTTATTTTCGGCAAGAGAAGAGAGAAAGAGGGAGAGAAGGAAGGAAGGCAAGTTGCCTTTCTCTTGCTCTTTTCTTGTTTTCTTTTGGCTAACTTTTACTCTCACCCTTATCATGAGTTTCCCTCCTTTGCTATCAATATATTCTCTCTATCCCAATTGGTTTCTACTAATTAATTCTATAAATTATAATATAAGAGGTTCAAGGTTCAATCCTTGACCTCCTCTTCTTTTTATTTCATTTTATTTCTTTTTGCTTCAACCCACTTCCTTTTATTTTTCTAAGGCAAAATCCTACATTCATATGCTTATCATAAAAGCTTAGTGGGTGTTACAGCTTGCTCCTCCACTACTTCCCTTGCACGACCGTGTAGATCTACATGACCTACGCTGCCTCCGGCTCTGGAGCTCTTGCACGGCCGTGTGGTGCACACGGCCAAGCCATTCTTGGGCTCTTGAAATACTGCACGGCCGTGTAGATCTACACGACTGTGTACAGCTTCGGTTCTGGATGGCTTGCAAGGTCGTGTGGCGCACACGGCCATGAACCCTCTTGGCTTCAAACCTAGCACGGCCATATGTTGCTCACACGACCATGGCTTCTTCCTTCTCTGCTGCAGCCACATGGGTGGTGATCACCACAAGGCCTGGGCAACCCCCCATGTCATGGTCATGTGGCACATAGGGCTTGTGCCTTCCTTCTTCGTTCAAGCGTCAAATCTTCTCCAAAATCGATTCCTGCATACATAAAATGGCCAAAAAGCAAATCCCCGAACAAAAAGAATAAATATGCTGAAAGGAAAGCGGGAAGTACGAAAATGCATAGATAAAGCATGCATGAAGTACGTGAATGTGCGTCAAAACATGTCAAACAAGTGTATAAAATCCACGAACATCACACCCCAGACTTAAACCTTTGCTTGTCCTCAAGCAAAATGCCGCAATCTAAATTCATATGTTTTACAATGCTCTCATATCCCTAATGCATTCTCCTAACTCTATCAAAAAGTTTCATTAACAAGCATGATCATGGAAACAAGTTAAGTATGGCCCAAGCATAAGTCTCTTGTGCACAGTGCAAGGTAACTCAAAACTCTTCAAGTTTCAATCTATGTCCTAGTCAAGTCGTCATCAAATTTGAATTCCTAATGTTTCTGGTAATAGACAAGTAACCAGTGATAGACACTTACTTGCCACACACTTGGTTCATATTTCTCAATTAACCCAAGGTCTCAAAGGCGTGCTCAATCTCAAGAGAAGCTAAGCAGTCATTTCCCCAGTATCCTAACTCGGTCTCAAAGGGGTGACTTGCTAGGTTCCACTCACGACAACTATTTTTTATATCCCTTATTCACTTTTTTTTCACCTCTTTTTTTTCTATTTTTTTTTCATAAGTATTTGCATTGTGCAAAACTTATTTACAAATGTACTTTTAGCACAAATGTTGGGATATTTTGATTTTTTCAAATGAGCTTACATGATTTGAGCCTCATCTAGTAACCAAAATGAAGTTTGAGAAATCACTATGGAAACCAAGTACTAAACAAATAAGATGAATCATGACTATTTCAATGATATCAACCATTCAAGCATCAAGTAGATGTGAAGTGAAGATAAGATCCTTAAGGTCAAGCCAAAACTAAAACCTCTCCATATGATACTTAGCTTATAACATGCTACCCAAGATAGAGAAAGAGGTACATTAAGCATACTACTAACATCACTTAAAACATCATGAATCTAGATAATGAACGTGCTAACATTTTAACTTGAAGACAAGAAAGCATATAAGTGAAGTTTTGATATTCTCAAGATGTATGCCACAAATATTTTCAAAAGATAGTCAAGTGACTATCAAAAACAAGCAATCAAAGCAAGAGCAAACGCAAAGAAAAACCAAACATGTAGAAAACAAGCATAAACTGAGAACTAGAATGCATAGAGAAAAAGAAAAATCAGGTTATTGACACCCCCCAAACTTAAACTTTTCATCGTCCCGATGAAATCAAAATGGTGGAGGAGGTGGAGGTGGAGGTGGACGAGGGAAAGGAGGCCTAGGCCTACGAGGTTGGTCAATGGGAAAACTAGGAAAACCTGGAGTTTCACTCAGGATTATATGATACTCAAACAAAGCATCAACTTGTTGGCTAGTGGTACTCATGCTCTGTATAAAATCTCTCATCTTGCCTAATCAGTATCATAGTCCTGGACAAATTCAGCTACTTGACCTTGAAAATTTCTCGTGAACTGAAAGTGATTTTGTACTTCTCTAAACTAGTCATTTGATAAAGAGAAGCGGCCTTCCAACATTGCTCGTTGGGCATTTTGCTTCTCATGAAGTGATTCTAGAGATGCATGAAAATCTGAAAAGTGAAATTTGGAGGGACCGTACCATAGGCAAAAGAATGCCTAGCAGGATCCGGATGACCGGAGGGTTGCGGGTGTCCAGATGACGAGGGCTCAAGGTGTGGTTCTGTATCACCGGATATTGAAGGGACGTTCTCGGGGTCTAGATTAGTAATTACCCAATTAGTAGGGTTACGAATAGAAATTCATTCGAGACAAGAAAGAGGTAAAGGAAAACCATTCGACCTTGGAAATGCAAAACCATTATCATCCCGACAGATTATTTTCATAGCAAGACATGCATCTATGTATATCATGTCATTGCCATGAATGACTTCCAACCCATCTAAATCAAGCTCCAAATTAATAGCTATTTGAGTAATCAAACCTCCAAAAATAATTGACCCCAAGGATGCCCTCCTAGCTCTCACTAAGGTTTGTAAAAAATGAAAACCAGAATCAAAATCAACCTTATGCACATAGCCCACAAAGCATGCATCTCTACTTTTTTGATAACTCCATCACTTTCCCCTCTACCAAAAATAGTCTTACTCATAACTCGATGTAAGTATCTAAAAATAAGGTTTTGCATGTGAGAAGCCTTAGCTCTAGAGGGCTCATAAGGTTGATCTAATCCAGTGGTCGAACTCTAAAAATGATTCCAATTAAATCTAGAATCAAACCTACGAAAGGTACCGGTAGATAATCCATAATAATTATTGAAATCATTAAACGTCCATCGAAACTCTTTATTCATAAGTCTAAAAGTAATTTTACCAACATAATCATATTCATTGGCAAAGTGGACGTCTAATATACTCAAAAATTCCAGAACAATGCGAGGATATGTAGGTAGATGTGTGTACATAATGTTGTTAGTTAGAGTCCTAGAGCCAATCATTTGATGATTGTATTATGGACTTGTTGTATCATATTCTTATATAAATAAAGGCATTTATTTTTGGTTATTATACTTACTTGTATTGGTGCCAAATAAACTAAGTATAATAGCGTCCTTGAGTAGAACGTTCTCACCTATATCAATCGGTTAGTTAAACCGATAGTGAGATGATATAGGGAACATTACTCTTAATCATTCCTAGTCGAGTATTAACATTCAGGGACAATGTTAATGCAATAAGACTAGCATGTAGGTCAACTCGATGACTTGATCTCACAAGTCATGGATATAGAGATATCAAGTTGACACATGAGTATGCATTGGAGAATGTATACTGAATGACCCGCGATGAGAAAGTATCATGGATCGTTATATGAGTGTCATATACTTTCTCATGTGGCTATTAGTATGACTACTAGTCCTTGGACCTGAAGTCACCATAGATCCCTACATAAGGAGTTATGTACTTTGGTTTCATCAAACATCACCCGTAACTGGATGGACTATAAAGGCGATTATTGCGTATGTAATGAATTATACAGAGGGATGTGAGTGATGTAGATGGGATCTATCCCTCCTAATTGATCAATCTATATATATGTCTATGATAGAAGGACACTTGTCATATATTGTGAGGAGTCACAATTAGTAGTCATAAGGTGATGTTGGATCTCAACATTCTTGTAACTTGGGTAGTAATGATGTGTTGCTAGATACCACTCATTACTTATGCTCCTAAATGGGTTTAGGGGCATTGCCAACGTTACAAGAACCTATAGGGTCACACACTAAGGACAATTAGATGGAGATTAGGTTCATATGATGAACCAAGAGGATTAGATTCATGTGATGAATTAAATTAGATTAAGAGTAATCCTAATTGGGCTAATTGAGTTGGACTCAAGTTGATTCATGTGTTCAATGAGTCTAATTTAGATTATGACTCATTGAATCAATTTAATTAAATGAACTAGATTCATTATATTAAATTGGCTTGAATTAAATGGTTGGATTAGATCAACCATGAGAGAGATTAAGTCAAGTTTGACTTGACTTGAGAGGAAGATGAAGAGTCAAGTTTGACTTGACTTTATGCCACCTCATTGGTGAGTTGGTATTGAGTGGGCCAATGATGATGCTCCACATCATCATGGTTGCTTAAGTGGGATGCCACCTCATGGGAGTTACCAAGAGTTGTGACTCTTGGTATCCCATGGAGGTTACAAACCACATAAGTGTAGTCGGCCACTTTATTGGATTGAAAGAGTTTCATTTTGCAAGTGTAACTCTCATCTTCTTCCTCCTAGTGCTCTCTCTTCTTGCTCTTCCTCTCCTCATCTTGCCGAACCCTACTAAGGTGCTAGCACACTTTAGTTTGGTGATCTCCTTCTTGTGTTCATGTGGATACTTCTAGAGGGTTGTCTTGACAATTTTGAGATCCGGCACCATTGGACGAGCGGGATTCACGAAAGGCACGCATCAAGGGTAAAACTCATACTCTAATGTAGATCTAGAGTTTGTAAACTCGTACTCGTAATGTTTTCAAAGTTTTATTCTTCGCACGGATCCGGTGGCGGGGCTTTCGGGGTTTCCGCGGCGCGAAAAAGCGGTTTTCGCGTCCCGAAAAACCCAACAGTGGTATCAGAGCCACGTGCGAGGACTTGTACGAGTTTAATTTGATTTTTATGAAAAATATAGCTTCTTTGATTTTCTATAAATTTAAGTTTTTATGGTTTTTTTATGAGTAATTTTCTCGTAGAAGCGAAGCACAAGTGTTTATACACTTGTAGACTTCGACTACCGAGAAGATTTTTCCAAAACGGCAAGGTTTTGCCCCAAAATTTTTTGGGACAGCGGACTAAGGCGCTGTAGGATCGCTTAGGGACACTCGCGATGGTTAGATCGCGGGTAGGGGCACTGCCCCTAGCCCTGCAAGGGGATTCGTTCCGCTATTGCACCCGAAAACCGCTAAACGGGACCGCTGGAAAATTTTACTCGTAAAATTATAAAAATTAGTATTAAAATTATGGAAATTACATAATTTAGAATTATGTATAATTTGTGATGGTCATGGCCCAAAACAACCCAATCTGATTAGTAATGTGTTGTAATTCATATTACGACTTGCGCGCCGTCATTTGTGTTGTGCGTGTTGTACATTTGATTCGCGACCTGCGCGTCGTGCCTTTCTCTATTATTTATTCTTGTTGTAAATTAGTTTAGATTTGAATGTAACTCGAGTTTCAAAATTGTAATGTACAAAATTGGAGCCGTGGAAGGTCCACTCGAGACGGAGTTACGAGGAGGGCATGAGCAACACAAGGCGGTCAACGGAAGGAGCTTGAGAAGCTGTTGACCCTAGGTTGACCATCTGATCTTCTCATTGGCTTGAGAAGATCGTAGTAGGACCATGACTAATCACAAATTAATTAAATTAATTGCTTGTGTATATGTGATGCATGATTAAGTAATTAATTAGTGCCTAACGATTAGATTAAATCTATGTCGTTCACATGATGCACCCCACGATTAGATTAGATCTAAATTGAGTATATGATACGCATCATCGTTTAGATTAGATCTAAATCACGTCAACTCTAATGCCTACCGTGCCGTGATACCTATCACTACCTCGATCACATGTGTTGTTGAATCTGCCAAAGCAGAGCAACACATATTATCTTGGTAGGGTACGGAGGGACAATCTTGGTCCCACTTATCAACGCATGGGCGAATACAAACTCAATTAGATTGAGTATTCCTAGTTAACTCGGTTGGATCAAGTACAACTATAGGCATTCTTCCAATGGTTGGAAAGATAGGATATAAATCACATTTATATTAATTCTTGGGTGTATTAGCCAAAGCTAACTCAAGTTTTAATATAACTGCGGATAATGATCCTATAAACAAGAGTTGCATAGAGATGTAATTGGTAAATCGTTACCTACCGATCATACTAAGTCTTGGGCGTATTAGCCAAAGTTAACTCAAGGGTTAGTATGATGTGGATCTTGTCCCACATAAATTATAGAATTCAGTGGGAGCATCATTTAGTTAAAGGCCTAATTAAATGATTTAAAAGAATATGATATTTATTTTCTGTATTTTTCTATTGTAGATAACCATGACGTCGAATACGAACACCTTCTCTCTGCGTTCTATCCTTGAGAAGGACAAGCTCAACAGAGCAAATTTCCTGGACTGGTACAGGAACTTGAGAATAGTTCTCACCCAGGAACGTAAATTGTAAGTTCTGGAGCAGCCCATTCCGAAGGCTCCTCCTGCCAATGCCACGCGAACAGACAAAGATGCTTACAAGAAGCATCAAGATGATGCATTAGATGTGTCTTGTCTAATGCTCGTGACCATGAACTCTGAGCTTCAGAAGCAACACGAGTTAATGGGTGCTTACGATATGGTTGAACATCTTCGTCAATTGTATCAAGGACAAGCGAAGCATGAGAGATTTGAGATCTCAAGGGCACTGTTTCAGTGCAAGATGTCAGATGGGGCTCCCGTAGGCCCATATATACTCAAAATGATTGGGTACATAGAAAACCTACAGAGGTTGGGATTCCCGCTTGGCCAAGATCTGGCCACTGACTTGATCTTGTAATCCTTACCGGATAGCTATAATCAGTTCATTCTAAACTACAATATGAACGAAATTGACAAGCCACTACCCGAGCTGCTTAGCATGTTAAAAACTGCTGAGCTGAACCTTAAGAAGGCAAAGCCCCACTCTGTTCTTATGGTTCAGAAACACAAGGGCAAGGGCAAGCCCAAAGGCAAGAGAAAGTCCCAAGCCAAGGGCAAAGGCAAGGCACTGAAGCCTAAAGGAGGGGTAGCCAAGGATGCTACCTGCTTCCACTGCGGTCAGACCGGGCACTGGAAGAGGAACTGCAAGGTGTACTTGGAAGATCTTAAGAAGAAGCGAAGTGAGACTTCCACTTCAGGTATATATGTTATAGAAGTCAATCTATCTATTTCTTCATCATAGGTATTAGATACTGGATGTGCATCTCACATTTGTACTAATGTGCAGGCGCTGAGAAATAGCAGGGCATTAGCGAAGGACGAGGTGGACCTACATGTAGGCAATGGAGCACAGGTTGCTGCTATTGTTGTAGGGACTTATTTTCTATCTCTGCCCTCTGGGCTTGTATTAGAGTTGGATGATTGTTGTGATGTGCCTGCATTAAATAAGAACATAATTTCAGTTTCTTGTTTGGACAAGAAAGGTTTCTCTTTAATAATTAAGGACAAATGTTGTTCTGTTTATTTAAAAGATATGTTCTATTGTAGTGCACCTTTAATGAATGGACTCTACATTCTAGACCTTGAAAGCCCTATCTATAACATAAATACCAAGAGGTTCAAGTCAAATGACCTGAACCAAACCTATCTCTGGCACTGTCGCTTAGGTCATATAAATGACAAGCGCTTATCCCAGCTCCATAAGGATGGTTTGCTGGACTCATTTGATTTTGAATCTTATGAGACGTGCGAGTCATGCCTACTAGGCAAGATGACCAAGACTCCCTTTAGTGGGCACAATGAAAGAGTGACTGATTTATTAGGACTTATACATAGTGATGTATGTGGCCCTTTCATTGTCGCTGCTAGAGGCGGTTATAGGTACTTCATCACTTTTACTGATGACTTCAGTAGATATGGTTATGTGTACTTGATGACACATAAGTCAGAATCCTTTGAAAAGTTCAAAGAATTCAAGAATGAAGTACAGAACCAGCTTGGTAAGAGTATTAAGATACTTCGACCAGATCGAGGTGGAGAATACCTTAGCCATGAGTTTCGTGACTACCTAGCTGAGTGTGGGATTCTATCCCAACTCACTCCTCCTGGAACACCACAGTGGAATGTTGTATCCGAAAGGAGGAGAAGTACCCTATTAGATATGGTACGATCTATGATGAGTCACACAGATCTTCCGACATTCCTTTGGGGCTATGCTCTAAACACGGTAGCTTTTATACTCAACCGAGTTCCATCCAAGGCCGTGATAAAGACACCATATTGTTGGGTTTTTAGGGCCGCGAAAACCGCGTTTTCGCGTCGTGGAAACCCCGAAAGCCCCAGCCACCGGATCCGTGCAAAGTAAAATAAAATAAAATACGAGTACGAATTTACAAAACTTTGATCTACAGTAGATCTACGAAGGGGAAACCTTTTATACCTTCGATGCGTGCCCTTTTCGTATCCCGCTCGTCCAAAGAGATGTCGGATCTCTAGTTGTCAAGGTAGACAACTCTCTATGTGTATCCACACAAACACACTAGATGGAAAAGACTAAACAAAGGTGTGCTAGCACCTAGGATGTTCGGCCAAGAAGGAGGAGAGGGGGAGGAGAAGGAGAGAACTCAAAGGAGGGAGAGGATAGAATGAATTCAATTAAATGAAAAATTCATTCTCCACCCCCCAAAAGTGGCCGGCCACTTTCACAAATGTAACCCCCATTTTTGCATTAAGTGGTCATTAAAGAGGGAATATGTAACCTCTATGAGGAGGCACACACATGTGCCAAACATGATGATGTGGCACATCATCATTAGCCACTTAATGCCAAGTCACAAATGATGTGGCATAAAGTCAAGTCAAACTTGACTCTTCCTCTTCCTCTCAAGTCAAGTCAAACTTGACTTAATCTCTCTCATGGTTGATCTAATCCAACCATTTAATTCAAGCCAATTTAATATAATGAATCTAATTCATTTAATTAAATTGATTCAATGAGTCATAATCTAAATTAGACTCATTGAACACATGAATCAACTTGAGTCCAACTCAACTAGCCCAATTAGGATTACTCTTAATCCAATTTGATTCATCAAATGAATCTAATCCTCTTGGTTTATCATATGAACCTAATCTCCATCTAATTGTCCTTAGTGTGTGACCCTATAGGTTCTTGTAACGTTGGCAATGCCCCTAAACCCATTTAGGAGCATAAGTAATGAGCTGTATCTAGCAACACATCATTACTACCCAAGTTACAAGAATGTTGAGATCCAACATCACCTTGTGACTACTAATTGTGACTCCTCACAATATATGACAAGTGTCCTTCTATCCTAGACAACTAGATTGATCAATGTGAAGCATAGACCGTGTCATCCTCAAATCAATCTAAATCTTGAACTCCAAGTAGACTCACTAAATCAAATGAGCTCAATATCTCATATTGACTCATTTGGGCATGGCCATGCACTTCGTGGTCTCACTCTATCAAGAATATCGATGTCGCTCCCGTCATATAGGAGGGATAGATCTCATCTACATCACTCACATCTCTCTGCATAATTCGTTACATACCTAGTAATCGCCTTTATAGTCCACCCAGTTACGGGTGACGTTTGACGAAACCAAAGTACATAACTCCTTATGTAGGGAACCATGGTGACTTCAGGTCTAAGGACTAGTAGTCATACTAATAGCCACATGAGAAAGTATATGACACTCATATAATGATCCATGATACTTTCTCATGGCGGGTCATTCAGTATACATTCTCCAATGCATACTCATGTGTCAACTTGATATCTCTATATCCATGACTTGTGAGATCAAGTCATCGAGTTGACCTACATTCTAGTCTTATTGCATTAACATTGTCCCTGAATATTAATACTCGACTAGGAATGATTAAGAGTAGTGTTCCCTATATCATCTCACTATCGGTTCAACTAACCGATTGATATAGGTGAGAACCTTCTACTCAAGGATGCTATTATACTTAGTTTATTTGGCACCAATACAAGTAAGTATAATAACCAAAACACATGCCTTTATTTATATAAGAATATGATACAATAAGTCCATAATACAATCATCAAATGATTGACTCTAGGGCTCTAACTAACAATCTCCCACTAGCACTAGTGCCAATCAGTGTAGGCTCTAAGCCCCAATGACCTAGTGTGACCATCATGCTTCCTCTGTGCCAAAGTCTTGGTCAAGGGATCTGCGATGTTAGCCTCTGTAGGTACTCTGCAAATCTTCACATCTCCTCTCTCGATAATCTCTCGAATGAGATGGAAGCGTCGTAGTATGTGTTTGGTCCACTGGTGTGAGCGAGATTCCTTCGCCTGTGCAATAGCTCCATAGTTGTCACAATAGAGCTCAATAGAGTCAACGATACAGGGAATCACCCCAAGTTCAGTGATGAACTTGCGGATCCAAACTGCCTCCTTTGCTGCCTCTGATGCAGCAATGTACTCGGCCTCTGTCGTAGAATCAACTACTGTGTCCTGCTTCGAACTCTTCCAGCTCACAGCACCACCATTAATGCAAAATACGAACCCTGACTGCGATCGATAATCATCCTGATCGGTCTGGAAGCTGGCATCACTGTAACCCTTTACAACTAGCTCATCATTGCCTCCATATATCAAGAAATATTCTTTAGTCCTTCTTAAGTACTTAAGAATATTCTTGACCGTTATCCAGTGACTTTCACCTGGATCTGACTGGTATCTGCTCGTCATGCTCAAAGCATACGAGACATCAGGTCGAGTACATAGCATGGCGTACATGATAGATCCTATGGCTGAGGCATAAGGGATCTGATCCATGCGGTCTCTCTCCTCTCTAGAAGAGGGGCCTTGAGTCTTCGAAAGACTCACGCCATGTGACATCAGCAGAAATCCCTTCTTGGAGTTCTGCATGGCAAACCGAAGGAGTACCTTGTCAATATATGTACTCTGACTTAGGCCAAGCAATCTCTTAGTTCTATCTCTATAGATCTGTATCCCTAGAATGCGGGATGCTTCACCTAAGTCCTTCATTGAGAAGCAACTCCCTAGCCAAGTCTTGATAGACTGAAGCATAGGGATGTCCTTCCCAATGAGTAGTATGTCATCCACATACAATATGAGGAAGACAACTATATCCCCTACAACCTTCTTGTAGACACAAGGCTCATCTTCGTTCTTGATGAAACCAAACTATTTGATTACATCATTGAATCGAAGATTCCAGCTCCAAGAAGTTTGCTTTAGTCCATAAATGGACCTATGCAGCTTGCATACTCTGTTAGTATGCTGTGGATCTACAAAACTCATAGGTTATGTCATGTGCACATCCTCGAGCAAGTTTCCATTCAGAAACGCGGTTTTGACATCCATCTGCCATATCTCATAGTCAGGGTATGCTGCAATAGCAAGCATGATCCGAATAGACTTAAACATCGCTACTGGAGAAAAGGTTTCATCATAGTCAATACCATGAATCTGCTTGAAACCTTTAGCTACCAAGCGACCCTTATAGATAAGTCTATCCATGTCAGTCTTTCTCTTAAAGACCCACTTACACCCAATGGGTTTTACCCCTTCAGGTGGATCAACCAAAGTCCATACTTGGTTAGTGTACATGGAATCCATCTCGGATCTCATGGCCTCTAGCCATTTCTCGGAATCTGGTCTCATCACAGCTTCCTGATAGGTGGTAGGCTCATCCTCTATGAGCACAACGTCATCATGGTCAGACAAGAGAAATGAGTATCTCTCAGGCTGACGACGTACCCTATCAGACCTGTGAAGAGGTATGTCTACTTGAACTGGTTGTTGTTCCTCAACTCTTTGTGGAACAACATCATCCACAACATTTTGTGGTTCCAGTTCAACTTCCATCGAGGCTTCAGTGCTATTGTTCGTATCTTGAACTTCTTCAAAATCGAACATGCTCCCACTAGTCTTTCTAAAAACAAAGTCCCTTTCTAGAAAGACTCAGTCTTTGCCACAACTATCTTGTGCTGACTGGGAATGTAGAAGTAATATCCCTTAGTTTCCTTGGGATATCCAATAAAGTAGCACTTGTAGAATTTGGGTCCTAACTTGTCTGAGACTTGACGTCGAATGTAAGCCTCACAGCCCCAAATCCTCATGAAAGACACCTGGGCATATCTCCCAGTCCATATCCTATATGGTGTCTTTATCACGGCCTTAGATGGAACTCGGTTGAGTATAAAAGCTGTCGTGTCTAGAGCATAGCCCCAAAGGAATGTCGGAAGATCTGTGTGACTCATCATAGATCGTTCCATATCTAATAGGGTACGATTCCTCCTTTCGGATACACCATTCTACTGTGGTGTTCCAGGAGGAGTGAGTTGGGATTGAATCTCACACTCAGCTAGGTAGTCACGAAACTCACGGCTAAGGTATTCTCCACCTCGATCTGATCAAAGTATCTTAATACTCTTGCCAAGCTGGTTCTGTACTTCATTCTTGAATTCTTTGAACTTTTCAAAGGATTCTGACTTATGTGTCATCAAGTACACATAACCATATCTACTGAAATCATCAGTTAATGTGATGAAGTACCTATAACCGCCTCTAGCAGCGACATTGAAAGGGCCACATACATCACTATGTATGAGTCCTAACAAATCGCTGCGCCCACTAAAGGGAGTCTTGGTCATCTTGCCTAGTAGGCATGACTCGCATGTCTCATAAGATTCAAAATCAAATGAGTCCAGCAAACCATCCTTATGGAGCTGGGATAAGCGCTTGTCATTTATATGACCTAAGCGACAGTGCCAGAGATAGGTTTGGTTCAGGTCATTTGACTTGAACCTCTTGGTATTTATGTTATAGATAGGGCTTTCAAGATCTAGAATGTAGAGTCCGTTCATCAGAGGTGCACTACAATAGAACATATCTTTTAAATAAACAGAACAACATTTATCCTTTATAATAAAAGAGAAACCTTTCTTGTCTAAACAAGAAACAGAAATTATGTTCTTAGTTAATGCAGGCACATAACAACAATCATCCAACTCTAATACAAGCCCAGAGGGCAGAGATAGAAAATAAGTCCCTACAGCAACAGCAGCAACACATGCTCCATTGCCTACGCGTAGGTCCACCTCGCCCTCAACGCCTGCACATTAGTACAAATGTGAGATGCACATCCGGTATCTAATACCCATGATGAAGAAATAGATAGATTGACTTCTATAACATATATACCTGAAGTGGAAGTCTCACTTCGCTTCTTCTTAAGATCTTCCAGGTACACCTTGCAGTTCCTCTTTCAGTGCCCGGTCTGACCGCAGTCCTTCAGTGTCTTGCCTTTGCCCTTAGCTTGGGACTTTCCTTTGCCTTTGGGCTTGCCCTTGCCCTTGTGTTTCGAACTATCGAAAGAGTGGGGCTTTGCCTTCTTAAGGTTCAGCTCAGCAGTTCTTAACTTGTCAATTTCGTTCATATTGTAGTTTAGAATGAACTGACTATAGCTATCCGACAAGGATTGCAAGATCAGGTCAGGCCAAGCGGGAATCCCAACCTTTATAGGTTTTCTATGTACCCAATCATTTTGAGTACATATGGGCCTACGGGAGTCCCATCTGACATCTTGCACTGAAATAGTGCCCTTGAGATCTCAAATCTCTCATGCCGCGCTTGTCCTTGATACAGTTGACGAAGATGTTCAACCATATCGTAAGCGCCTATTAACTCGTGTTGCTTCTGAAGCTCAGAGTTCATAGTCGCGAGCATTAGACAAGACACATCTAATGCATCATCTTGATGCTTCTTATAAGCATCTTTGTCAGCTTGCGGGGCATTGGCAGGAGAAGCCTCCGGAATGGGCTACTCCAGAACGTACAGTTTACATTCCTGGGTGAGAACTATTCTCAAGTTCCTGTACCAGTCCAGGAAATTTGCTCCATTGAGCTTGTCCTTCTCAAGGACAGAACGCAGAGAGAAGGTGTTCATATTCGACGTCATGATTTATCTACAATAGAAAAATGTAGAAAATAAATATCATATTATTTAAATCATTTAATTAGGCCTTTAACTAAATGATGCTCCCACTGAATTCTATAATTCATGTGGGACAAGATCCACATCATACTAACCCTTGAGTTAGCTTTGGCTAATACGCCCAAGACTTAGTATGATCGGTAGGTAACGATTTACCAATTACATCTCTATGCAACTCTTGTTTATAGGATCATTATCCACAGTTATATTAAAACTTGAGTTAGCTTTGGCTAATACACCCAAGAATTAATATAAATGTGATTTATGTCCTATCTTTCCAACCATTGGAAGAATGCCTATAGTTGTACTCGATCCAACCGAGTTAACTAGGAATACTCAATCTAATTGAGTTTGTATTCGCCCATGCGTTGATAAGCGGGACCAAGATTGTCCCTCCATACCCTACCAAGATAATATGTGTTGCTCTGCTTTGGCAGATTCAACAACACATGTGATCGAGGTAGTGATAGGTATCACGGCACGGTAGGCATTAGAGTTGACGTGATTTAGATCAAATCTAAACGATGATGCGTATCATATACTCGATAGATCTAATCTAATTGAAAGGGTACATCATATGCATGACTTAGATCTAATCTAATCGTTAGGCACTAATTAATTACTTAATCATGCATCACATATACACAAGCAATTAATTAAATTAATTTGTGATTAGTCATGGCCCTACTACGATCTTCTCAAGCCAATGAGAAGATCGGATGGTCAACCTAGGGTCAACAGCTTCTCAAGCTCCTCCCTTTGACCACCTTGTGTTGCTTGCGCCCTCCTCGTAACTCCGTCTCGAGTGGACCTTCCACCGCTCCAATTTTGTACATTATAATTTTGAAACTCAAGTTACATTCGAGTCTAAACTAATTTACAACAAGAATATAAAATAGAGAAAGGCAACACGCACATCACATCACGGCACGCAGTCCGTATTATGAATTACAACACATTTATTCCAATCCAATTGGGTCTTTTGGGCCATGACTATCACAAATTATACATAATTCTAAATTATGTATTTTCTATAACTTTCTGCAATTTTAATACCAATTTTTATGAGTAAAAAGCGGAATGAATCCCCTTGCGGGGCCAGGGGCAGCGCCCCTACCCGCGATCTAACCATCGCGAGGGTTCCTTAGTGATCCTACAGCGCCTTAACCCGCTGTCCCAAAAAGTTTTGGGGCGAAACCAAGCCGTTTTGGAAAAATCTTCCTGGTAGCCGAAGCCTACAAGTGCTGAAACACTTGTGCTTCGCTTCTACGAGAAAATTACCCATAAAAACCATAAAAAACCTAAATTTACAGAAAATCACAGAAGATATTTTTTTCATAAAAACAAAAATAAACTCGTACAAGTATTTTCACGTGGCTTTGATACCACTGTTGGGTTTTTCGGGCCGCGAAAATCGTGTTTTCGCGTCGCGGAAACCCCGAAAGCCCCAGCCACCGGATCCGTGCAAAGAAAAATAAAATAAAATACGAGTACAAGTTTACAAAACTTTGATCTATAGTAGATCTACAAAGGGGAAACCTTTTATACCTTCGATGCGTGCCCTTTTCGTATCCCGCTCGTCCAAAGAGATGTCGGATCTCTAGTTGTCAAGGTAGACAACTCTCTATGTGTATCCACACAAACACACTAGATGGAGAAGACCAAACAAAGGTGTGCTAGCACCTAGGATGTTCGGCCAAGAAGGAGGAGAGGGAGAGGAGAAGGAGAGAACTCAAAGGAGGGAGAGGATAGAATGACTTCAATTAAATGAAAAATTCATTCTCCACCCACCAAAAGTGGCCTACCACTTTCACAAATGTAACCCCCATTTTTGCATTAAGTGGCCATTAAAGAGGGAATATGTAACCTCTATGAGGAGGCACACACATGTGCCAAACATGATGATGTGGCACATCATCATTAGCCACTTAATGCCAAGTCACAAATGATGTGGCATAAAGTCAAGTCAAACTTGACTCTTCCTCTTCCTCTCAAGTCAAGTCAAACTTGACTTAATCTCTCTCATGGTTGATCTAATCCAACCATTTAATTCAAGCCAATTTAATATAATGAATCTAATTCATTTAATTAAATTGATTCAATGAGTCATAATCTAAATTAGACTCATTGAACACATGAATCAACTTGAGTCCAACTCAATTAGCCCAATTAGGATTACTCTTAATCCAATTTGATTCATCAAATGAATCTAATCCTCTTGGTTTATCATATGAACCTAATCTCCATCTAATTGTCCTTAGTGTGTGACCCTATAGGTTCTTGTAACGTTGGCAATGCCCCTAAACCCATTTAGGAGCATAAGTAATTAGCGGTATCTAGCAACACATCATTACTACCCAAGTTACAAGAATGTTGAGATCCAACATCACCTTATGACTACTAATTGTGACTCCTCACAATATATGACAAGTGTCCATCTATCCTAGATATCTAGATTGATCAATGTGAGGCATAGACCGTGTTATCCTCTAATCAATCTAAATCTTGAACTCCAAGTAGACTCACTAAATCAAATGAGCTCAATATCTCATATTGACTCATTTGGGCATGGCCATGCACTTCGTGGTCTCACTTTATCAAGAATATCGATGTCGCTCCCGTCATATAGGAGGGATAGATCCCATCTACATCACTCACATCCCTCTGTAATAATCTTTATAGTCCACCCAGTTACGGGTGATGTTTGACGAAACCAAAGTACATAACTCCTTATGTAGGGAACCATGGTGACTTCGGGTCTAAGGACTAGTAGTCATACTAATAGCCACATGAGAAAGTATATGACACTCATATAACGATCCATGATACTTTCTCATGGCGGGTCATTCAGTATACATTCTCCAATGCATACCCATGTGTCAACTTGATATCTCTATATCCATGACTTGTGAGATCATGTCATCGAGTTGACGTACATGCTAGTCTTATTGCATTAACATTGTCCCTGAATGTTAATACTCGACTAGGAATGATTAAGAGTAGTGTTCCCTATATCATCTCACTATCGGTTCAACTAACCGATTGATATAGGTGAGAACCTTCTACTCAAGGATGCTATTATACTTAGTTTATTTGTCACCAATACAAGTAAGTATAATAACCAAAACAAATGTCTTTATTTATATAAGAATATGATACATTAAGTCCATAATACAATCATCAAATGATTGGCTCTAGGGCTCTAACTAACACATATAGTATATGGACTGGGAGAGATGCCCAGGTGTCTTTCATGAGGATTTGGGGTTGTGAGGCTTACGTTCGACGTCAAGTCTCAGACAAGTTAGGACCCAAATCCGACAAGTGCTATTTCATTGGATATCCCAAGGAAACTAAGGGATATTACTTCTACATTCCCAGTCAGCATAAGGTAGTTATGGCAAATATTGGTGTCTTTCTAGAAAGGGACTTTGTTTCTAGAAAGTCTAGTGGGAGTACGTTCGATCTTGAAGAAGTTCAAGATGCGGACCATAGCACTGAAGCCTCGATGGAAGTTGAACTGGAACCACAAAGTGTTGTGGATGATGTTGTTCCACAAGGAGTTGAGGAACAACAACCAGTTCAAGTAGACATACCTCTTCGCAGGTCTGATAGGGTACGTCGTCAGCCTGAGAGATACTCATTTCTCTTATCTGACCATGATGACATTGTGCTCATAGAGGATGAGCCTACCACCTATCAGGAAGCTGTGATGAGACCAGATTTCGAGTAATGGCTAGAGGCCATGAGATCCGAGATGGAATCCATGTACACCAACCAAGTATGGACTTTGGTCGATCCACCTGAAGGGGTAAAACCAATTGGGTGTATGTGGGTCTTTAAGAGAAAGACTAAAATGGATGGACTTATTTATAAGGGTCGCTTGGTAGCTAAAGGTTTCAAGTAGATTCATGGTATTGATTATGATGAAACTTTTTCTCCAGTAGCGATGTTTAAGTCCATTCGGATCATGCTTGCTATTGCAGCATACCATGACTATGAGATATGGCAGATGGATGTCAAAACCGCTTTTCTGAAAGGAAACCTGCTCGAGGTTTTGTAGATCCACAGCATACTAGCAGAGTATGCAAGCTGCGTAGGTCCATTTATGGACTAAAGCAAGCTTCTCGGAGCTGGAATCTTCGATTCGATAATGCAATCAAATAGTTTGGTTTCATCTAGAACGAAGATGAACCTTGTGTCTACAAGAAGGTTGTAGGGGATATAATTGTCTTCCTCATATTGTATATGGATGACATACTGCTCATTGGGAAAGACATCCCTTTGCTACAATCTGTCAAGACTTCGCTAGGGACATGTTTCTCAATGAAGTACTTAGGTGAAGCATCTCGCATTCTAGGCATACAAATCTATAGAGATAGATCTAAGAGATTGCTTGGCCTAAGTCAGAGTACATATATTGACAAGGTACTCATTCGGTTTGCCATGCAGAACTCCAAGAAGGGATTTCTGCCGATGTCACATGGCGTGAGTCTTTCGAAGACTCAAGGTCCCCCTTCTAGAGAGGAGAGAGACCGCATGGATCAGATCCCTTATGCCTCAGTCATAGGATCTATCATGTACGCCCATGCTATGTACTCGACCTGATGTCTCATATGCTTTGAGCATGACGAGCAGATACCAGTCAGATCCAGGTGAAAGTCATTGGATAGCGGTCAAGAATATTCTTAAGTACTTAAGAAGGACTAAAGAATATTTCTTGATATATGGAGGCAATGACGAGCTAGCTGTAAAGGGTTACAGTGAGATGATTATCGATCACAGTCATGGTTCGTGTTTTGCATTAATGGTGGCTGATTCTACGACAGAAGCCGAGTACATTGCTGCATCAGAGGCAGCAAAGGAGGCAGTTTGGATCTGCAAGTTCATCACTGAACTTGGGGTGGTTCCTAGTATCGCTGACCCTATTGAGCTCTATTGTGACAACAATGGAGCTATAGCACAGGCGAAGGAACCTCGCTCACACCAGCGGACCAAACACATACTACGGCGCTTCCATCTCATTCGAGAGATTATCGAGAGAGGAGATGTGAAGATATGCAGAGTACCTACAGAGGCTAACATCGCAGGTCCCTTGACTAAGGCTTTGGTACGGAGGAAGCATGATGGTCACACTAGGTCATTGGGGCTTAGAGCCTACACTGATTGGCACTAGTGCTAGTGGGAGATTGTTAGTTAGAGCTCTAGAGTTAATCATTTGATGATTGTATTATGTGTTGATGCGGGAAGCATCCGACGATCGAACTCATGTTTTGATAATGGCAAAGGATTCAAAGTTAAGGTGTTTTGTTATCTAACGTGCTTGATTGAGTGTTTCAGGAAAGTCCTAACTGTGGTTAGGCAGGTGAAAATCCTAAGGGGTGGTAACCTTAGGTCCTAGGGGGCGGTAACCTAGGTGGAGTAAAACCCTAGGGGGTGGTAACCCTAGGTCATAGGGGGTGGTAACCCTATGCGGAAAGTCTTGGCAGGTTGATGGCTTCAGGCAAAAGTCCTAGGGGATGGTAACCCTAAGTGGAAAGTCCTGGTGTCGCGAACCAGGTGAAAGACTGGACTAGCCGGGAAGCGGATGTCCAGCAGAAAGTCCAGAAGCGTCGAGTGCTGAGCAAAAGTCCAGTCGATCTGGAGGATCGCACTGGCAACAGGTAAATCTCCTGAGTGGAGTAGGTGAGGACGCGTTCCCCGTAGAGGGAACAATGATTTCCGGATGAAAAATCGAAGTCAGACCCGGACAGTCCGGAGACTGTCATAATATTCTTTATCATATTCATGCTGTTGTTTATGCTAACTTTGTGTTGCAGGATATTGTTTGGGACTAACATATCTTGTAGGTATAAAATAATGAAGTTTTCCCTCGGATGAACAGTGTCCCTCCGGTGCAAAGCTGGAGCTGGCTGCGAAGCACCCATGGAGGCGCCTTCAAGGAGGTATAAGGCGCCTTGGAAGGCGCCTTGGATAGGGCATAAGGCGCCTTATGCAGATGAACTTCGACCAGTTCAAGCTTGATCCACGCGGAGGACTCGGTAGCATGGAGGCGCCTTGAACAGCCCTCAAGGCACCTTGAACACCCTTTATAAGGGGGTTTCGAGCAGCACCTTCACAATTCAACTGCCAAGCGATTTCGTTGCATCAAGCTGCTAACGACACGATCCAGAAGTGCTGCAACAATCTTCCGACGACCTGGAGCTCTGTTTTCCTCTTCTTTAGTTGTCGGTATAAAGTTGTTATAATACTTTCATTGTAATTAGTTTGTAATTCTTATCGAGCTTATAGTTGTTGCCCACGGAAAGTGATCAAAGATCGCGGGCCTTCGAGTAGGAGTCGCCTTAGGCTTCGAACGAAGTAATTTCTTGTGTCTCTGTGGTTCTTTATTTTATTTCTGCTTATTATTCCGCTGCACGTTTTAAACTCCAATAGTTTTCCGATAATCGAAAAAACGAAATAGCCGCGAGCGCTATTCACCCCCCCTCTAGCGCGTCTCGATCCAACATTATGGACTTGTTGTATCATATTCTTATATAAATAAAGGAATTTGTTTTTGGTTATTATATTTACTTGTATTAGTGCCAAATAAACTAAGTATAATAGCGTCCTTGAGTAGAACGTTCTCACTTATATCAATCGGTTAATTGAACCGATAGTGAGATGATATAGGGAACACTACTCTTAATCATTCCTAGTCGAGTATTAACATTCAGGGACAATGTTAATGTAATAGGACTAGCATGTAGGTCACCTCAATGACTTGATCTCACAAGTCATGGATATAGAGATATCAAGTTGACACATGGGTATGCATTGGAGAATGTATACTGAATGACCTGCCATGAGAAAGTATCATGGATCGTTATATGAGTGTCATATACTTTCTCATGTGGCTATTAGTATGACTACTAGTCCTTGGACCTGAAGTCACCATGGATCCCTACATAAGGAGTTATGTACTTTGGTTTCGTCAAACTGGGTGGACTATAAAGGCGATTACTGGGTATGTAACGAATTATGCAGAGGGATGTGAGTGATGTAGATGAGATCTATCCCTCCTATATGATGGGAGCGACATCGATATTCTTGATAGAGTGAGACCACGAAGTGCATGGTCATGCCCAAATGAGTCAATATGAGATATTGAGCTCATTTGATTTAGTGAGTCTACTTGGAGTTCAAGATTTAGATTGATTAGAGGATGACACGGTCTATGCCTCATATTGATCAATCTATATGTCTAGGATTGAAGGACACTTATCATATATTGTGAGGAGTCACAATTAGTAGTCACAAGGTGATGTTGGATCTCAATATTCTTGTAACTTGGGTAGTAATGATGTGTTGCTAGATACCGCTCATTACTTATGCTCCTAAATGGGTTTAGGGGCATTGCCAATATTACGAGAACCTATTGAGTCACACACTAAGGACAATTAGATGGAGATTAGGTTCATATGATGAACCAAGAAGATTAGATTCATGTGATGAATCAAATTAGATTAAGAGTAATCCTAATTGGGCTAATTGAGTTAGACTCAAGTTGATTCATGTGTTCAATGAATCTAATTTAGATTATGACTCATTGAATCAATTTAATTAAATGAATTAGATTCATTATATTAAATTGGCTTGAATTAAATGGTTGGATTAGATCAACCATGAGAGAGATTAAGTCAAGTTTGACTTGACTTGAGAGGAAGATGAAGAGTCAAGTTTGACTTGACTTTATGCCACCTCATTGGTGAGTTGGCATTAAGTGGGCCAATGATGATGCTCCACATCATCATGGTTGCTTAAGTGGGATGCCACCTCATGGGAGTTACCAAGAGTTGTGACTCTTGGTATCCCATGGAGGTTACAAACCACATAAGTGTGGCCGGCCACTTTATTGGATTGAAAGAGTTTCATTTTGCAAGTGTAACTCTCATCTTCTTCCTCCTAGTGCTCTCTCTTCTTGCTCTTCCTCTCCTCATCTTGCCAAACCCTACTAAGGTGCTAGCACACTTTAGTTTGGTGATCTCCTTCTTGTGTTCGTGTGGATAGTTCTAGAGGGTCGTCTACTTTGACAATCTTGAGATCCGGCATCATTGGACGAGCGGGATTCGCGAAAGGCACGCATCAAGGGTAAAACTCATACTCTAATGTAGATCTAGAGTTTGTAAACTCGTACTCATAATATTTTCGAAGTTTTATTCTTCGCACGGATCCGGTGGCTGGGCTTTCGGGGTTTCCGCGACGCGAAAAAGCGATTTTCGTGGCCCGAAAAACCCAACAAATGTCGCTCCAATCTAAAAACTCAATCATCCAATCTACATCTTCTCTAATCCCTAACATGTCTAAAACAGTTGGGTCTATATATCTTGTACACACAATCTTTCTATTGACAAGAATTGCAAATCTAGTCTTATGATCTTCATTTCTAAAAATGATATGGAATTCGTTGTCATTACCTTCGTCGCGTGAAGTCCTCTTCCCTTTTCCCTTCATTGGTTGTTTTCCTTTGTCTTGTGTTGGCTCCTTCCCTCCACTAGATCCACCACTTCCCTTATGTAATCTCTTCAAAATATTAGACATATTGTCAAGTTTAAGTGGAGAAGGGTACTGTTTATGGTTGAAGAAATTGGATCTTGAAAAACTAGGTCTTGAGGAAACAAGATCCTTGTCAAGGAGTTGGAGATCTCGAGTGTAGGAGAGAAGAAAAGTCTAGATCTTGGTGAAATTTGTGAGAAAGAAGGGATTTTAGATCTAGATCTAATGAGATTTGGAAGAAAGGTTGAAGAAGAGAGGAGTTTGGGAGAGAAGAAGGTGTTTAGGTGAGAGGGTGTATGGCGGACACGGCTTGGATCCGACCGTGTATAGGGGGCATGGCTTGAACAACTCCACTCTACATGGGCCGTGTAGATCTACACGACCCCTTCCTTCTCCCTCTCGGGTTGGCCCACATGGCCGTGCCAATTGGCACGTCCAAAGACATCTCTTCCTCGAATCAGCTAGCACGACCATGTCTGGGACACAACCTTGTCCTTCCTCTTCTCGGACAGCCTTGCACGGTCGTGCTAAATGGCACGGCCAATGTGATGTAGCTCCTGGATCTTCACACACCCATGTCTGGGACACGGCCGAGAACTTTTTCTTCTCTAGAATTGTCA
This sequence comes from Zingiber officinale, assembly GCF_018446385.1. Classification (NCBI taxonomy): domain Eukaryota; kingdom Viridiplantae; phylum Streptophyta; class Magnoliopsida; order Zingiberales; family Zingiberaceae; genus Zingiber; species Zingiber officinale. The sequence continues at coordinate 58,284,685 of NC_055998.1, read as the reverse complement.
CACGGCCGTGTCTGGAACACGACCGAGCCCTTTTTCTTCTCGGGAGACCTCACACGACCGTGTCTTGAAGATACGGCCAAAGTACTCCCTTACTCTGCAGTAGTTGCCTGGCCGTGTATAGCACATGACCATGCTCTATTTTTTTTTTTGCAAAAGAGAGTTCCTCTCCTTCCTTGATTCTCCAGCACTTCCATGCCCATGAGGAAGTCATGGCCAGCTCATGGAAGTGAAATTTCAACCTGAAAACAAGAAAAAACAAAGTAAAAATATTACTAATGAAAAATGGAAACATAGAATGCACTGACTAAGAGAACTCTTGGGTTGCCTCCCAAGAAGTGCTTGTTTAAGGTCTTTAGCTCGACTAATCTAATTATTCTTCTCTTTTTCTTGCCCTAGGAGGGCAGACATATTTTCCATTTTTGTTGGGAGACCTTCTTCCAACATCTTCCACCACATTGTTCTCCTCATTTGGTGGCCTCCTATGAGGATGGAAATTTCATTCCTCAAGTTTGTAAATGCTTGTCCTGCTACAAGCATTTAAAAGAGAAGAGACATTGTTAGAGGCATTAGATAAATCATATTCCAACCGTTCCTTACCAATTACCAAAGAAAGTTTATGATTTTTAACATCTATAATAACTCCCGATGTAGCAAGGAATGGTATTCCCAATATGATAGGGATTTTTGGATCCTCCTCCATGTCTAGCACAACAAAGTCTGTGGGAATTATGCTCCCACTTACCTCTACTGGCACATCTTCTACGATACCCATAGGGTACCTGCAGGAATGATCAGCAAGTTGCAGTGCCATAGTAGTAAGTTTAAAGTTTTTGAGACCTAATTTATTACAAATAGAATAAGGAATGAGGCTAACACTTGCCCCCAAATCACAAAAAGCTTTCTCAATAAATTCAGTTCCTATGTTGCAAGGAATAAAGAAGCTTCCTGGATCCTTCAACTTTGGGGAGGTATTCTTCTCAAAAAGAGCACTGCATTCCTCTATAAGTGCTATGGTCTCTACATCTCCTCTTCTTCTCTTGCTTGACATGATGTCCTTCATGAATTTGGTAAACTTGGGCATTTGTAAGATAGCATCAATAAGAGGCACTTCAACACATATCTCTTTAACTTTCTCCAAGAATTTGCCAAACTCTTCATCCTTCTTGAGCATTACAAGTCTTTGAGGAAAAGGGACCACTCTATTTTGCTGGTTAAGTGGAAGAGTCTCTTCAACCTTAGTGGTACTCTCCTCTTCATCTTGAATCTGATTTGACGTTGAAGGAGAGAGCTCTTCTTCAGTTTGCATCCCTTTTAGAACAGTCACTTGGGGATCTCCCAAGGTCCGTCCACTCCTAAGTTCAATCCTATTACAATGCTCCATAGGATTAACATCACGTTTACCAGGTAGTTGTCCTGGTGCTCTAGAAGATGAGGAAGCTAATTGGGCAATCTGGCTATCCTGAATCTTTTGATGTCTTTTAGAATTATCCATTCTCTGAGTAAGCTTCAAAATGTCCTGCTTCATCTCATTCTGATTAGAGATAATTTCTTCAAACATATTCTTAATTTTAGACATAGGAAAGCCTTGAGAAGATTGTTGCTGAAAATTCTGCTGCCCAGTCTGAAAATTAGGTCTTGCCCCCATAGATGATCTTTGATCTTGATTATTTCTATAGGAAAAATTAGGATCACTTTTCCACCCAGGGTTGTATGTATTTGAGTATGGGTTGTTATGCCTTTGATTAAGACCCTGAATGGCGTCACATTGCTCTAATTGATTAATTTGTGCAGAAATAGCTCCCAAAGGACATGAGTCATTAGAATATTCAGAGCCTCCACATACTTCACAAGATAAAACCATGGCATTGACTATACTTGAAGGAGCTCCCATGTTTTCAAATTTCTTTGTAAGAGCATCCAGTTTTGCAGCCAATAGAGTAACTGCATTAACATCAAACTTCCCTCATGCTTTTGTTGGCTTTGCACAGGAATAGACACCACTTCTTTCATTCGCCCATTGATGATGGTTTTGTGCTACACTTTCAATGATTTTCTCTGCTTCATCCAAGCTCTTATTCATGAGTGCCCCTCCAACAGCTGAATCAAGGGACACCTTAGTGTGATAATTGATACCATTATAGAATGTGTGTAACACAAGCCATTTCTCCAAACCATCGTGTAGGCATTGTCTGAGCATACTGTTATATCTATCCCAAGCTTCAAATAGAGATTCTGAGTCAGCTTGTTTGAAACTTGCAATGAGATTCCTCATATGAGTTGTTTTACTAGGCAGATAGAATTTGTCAAGAAATTATTGCTCACATTATTCCCATGTGGTGATGCTATTTGGAGCTAAAGAATTTAACCATTGCTTAGCTCTATCTCTCAAAGAAAACCCAAATAATAACAAGTGCACCGCTTCAGAAGGAACACCATTTATCTTCATTGTGTCGAATATCTCATAGAAGACCTCCAAGTGTTGATTCGGGTCTTCATGTGGTCCTCCACCAAACTGATTTTTCTGCATCATAGAAATGATAGCTGGTTTGATCTCAAAATTATTTGCTTCCACTGAAGGTCTTGAAATGCTAGATCTAAACCCTCTAGTGTAAGGTGCTGCATAATCCTTTAGTGGTATATTCGCCATGTTAAAATGTTCTTGTTATGTTTGTTGTCTTTGCAGAATTTTTCTTCTATGAAATGTTCTGTCTATTTCTGGGTTTAGAGGAAGAAGTTCTCCTGTAAAGTTACCTCTTCGCATACACAAGAACAAGATTGCATGATATATATGCTCAAAAGAAAAAAAAAAGAAAGAAACTAGATCAAAAGAAAAATAGAGATTAGGCTAAAATGTTAGAAATCAAGAATGCAGAATTAGAATTGCAACAAAAAGAATTAACAAGAATGTTATACAAGAAAAGAAAAACTTATTGAAAATAGAATTCTAAAGATTAGGTTCAACTATGCAAATGAAACGAAAAGAAAAGTCATGTTTAGTCTAACTCAATTGATAATCACTAATGTTATAGCGCCGTCCCCGGCAACGACACCAAAAACTTATTAATGTTCTGCAAGTGTACAGAAATATCATAAGTAATAATAAAAGATATCGTATTCACAGAGACTGGAATAACCACTAAAGATGTCTCAACGCAAGTTAGCTAAACAACTAATCAATTGATTCACAAAAGCAAAGTGTAACTATGAAAAGTAAAACATAGAAATAAAAGAATAAGAAACAAGAATAAAGGCTTTGATAAAAGGGATGTTCTAGCAGCTTTGGTTTCTTTGTAAGGATATTCAATGTAAATGATCTACCAAATCTTTTTCCTCAATTGTCCGTCATTTGTAGAAGGTTGTCGGTTCTCTCTCGCAATAGACAACCGGCCTAGGACTGAAATATATCTAAATGTGATCAATTAGGAATGAACCCTATGTTGTCCTTACACGGGCTTGCCTGTCACGTGCGTCCCTCGGATAATCAACATAAGAATTCATCACTTCTCAAACTCATTAAGATATAAAGATTAATGCATACAATCTATCCTACCCTCTTGAATAACCTAATTTCCCCTTCAAGATTACTCCTTAAACGTCCTTACACGGGCTTGTTCCTGTCACGAACGTCTCTCGGAAAATCGAATGAGAAACAATCTCTACAAGATCCACAAGATATTCAAATATTCAATCAAGCATGGTAATTATGTCCAAACACAACAATTCACACAAGATCAAATGGATACAAATAGGGTAAAATTATAGAAATAGGAAATTGGCAAATCCACAAGAGTTTTACATCAAATCATCCTTACAATTACTCCCTCCATCCTAGAACAAGAGATCTACTCCATAAAATGAGGTAAGAAATCCGAAGAGAAGAAGATTACAAACATTCTTGATCCCAAATCCAAGAAAAAAGAGAAAGAAAGCTTATCTATGATGAAGAACGTCTTCGGATCCAATCCTCGATTCCGGAGTCGATGCCTCAAAGATCTCCCCTTGAATCACTGCAAAATCTCTCCAAGATGGAGAAGAATCGCCCAAATCTTGCTCTCTCCCAAAGGGGAGAAGATCCCCTTTCAAATGAAGAAGAAGGGATTATATAGAAGGGGGGTTTGGGCACCACATGACCCCGAGGCACGGTCGTGTGAAGCTCACACGGCCTGGCTCACTCCCCTCACTGCCTATCTCACACGGCCCTGTGGTGTACACGACCGTGGCTTGCTCCTCCACTGCTTCCCTTGCACGACCGTGTAGATCTACACGACCTACGCTGCCTCCGGCTCTGGAGCTCTTGCACGGCCGTGTGGTGCACACGGCCAAGCCATTCTTGGGCTCTTGAAATACTGCACAGCCGTGTAGATCTACACGATTGTGTACAGCTTCGATTCTGGATGGCTTGCAAGGTCGTGTGGCGCACACGGCCATGAACCCTCTTGGCTTCAAACCTAGCACAGCCATATGTTGCTCACACGACCATGGCTTCTTCCTTCTCTGCTGCAGCCACATGGGTGGTGATCACCACACGGCCTGGGCAACCCCCCCCCCCCCCAGTCATGGCCATGTGGCACACAGGGCTTGTGCCTTCCTTCTTCATTCAAGCATCAAATCTTCTCCAAAATCGACTCCTACATATAGAAAATGTCCAAAAAGTAGATCTCCTAACAAAAAGAGTAAATATGCTGAAAAGAAAGTTGGAAGTATGAAAATGCATAGATAAAGCATGCACGAAGTATGTGAATGTGCGTCAAAACATGCTAAACAAGTGTATAAAATCCACACACATCACTAGTTAATGTCCCTATGCATTGTTCATCTCCCTAACTCCATGCTTACACTCGTGTAGGAGTTCTAACTAAAGTCCAGTACTATCCCGCAAAGATCGCACCGAAGAGTTTACCCAAGTTCTACCGCCATTAAGTAGAAGAGGTAATTTAGAAAGTCCGATTATAAGAAGCATCCTTCTGTCACAAGAGCCCATGGTCATACATTCTTAAATTACACATATCACTTCCTAACGGTAAATTAATGCAATTAAGTAGAAGAGGTAATTTAGGAAGTTCAATTATAGGGATCATCCTTCTGTCACAAGGGCCCACGGTCCTACATTCCTAGATTACATAGATCACTTTCTAACATTAATTTAGGAGAACCCTCTAAACTCTAATTAGTTTTCCTAGTAGAGAATTAATCTCCGTTTTAAGGAAACGCCGTAGAAAGTAAGGGATACCTTCTGTCACAAGGTCCCATGATCTTATATTCTAGGGCTCTTCCTCTACTTGGTGATCTAAATCCTACATCTACATGGATTAACCTCACACACATTTCTTCAAATGCACACAAGGCACAACACACATAGATGATGATATAAGCACTTCATTGCATAGGAAAATGTCCAAATACATAGTTCATACATTCACAATCACATCACAACTACTTCTTACATCCTAAATCTAGAGATCTACTTCATAGCAAAGGATTTACAAATAAGAGACAAGAAATTAAGCATTACACACTCCAAAACAAGAGATAGAGAAGAGAGGAATTCTTATCTATAATCCGCCGGTCTTCTTACTTGCAAACCTTGCTCCGGAGGTGGACGAATTGGCGAAGATGGAAGATATAGGGTTCCCCTAAGGGGGGAGAACCCTTCTCCTAGGAATGGGGGTGAGCCCCAAGCCAAAGATTAGTGAAAAGGGGAGAAAACCCCCTTTTATAGGTGTCCACACTGGTCATGACACGACCCCGTCACACGGCCGTGTGACCCATACGACCATGTCTTCTTTCTTCTCTGGACTAGTGACATGACCGTGTGGATCCACACGGCCTCATACATCTTGCTCTCTGCCAGGATGACAAGGCCGTGTGGCTCACACGGCCGAGCTCTGCTTCTTCTCTAGAAATGTGACACGACCATGTGGTTCACACGCCATGTTATGCTTATTCTATGAAAATATAACATGGTCATGTAGCTCACACGACCATGTTCTAGTTGTGCTGGTGGGCTGACAGGGCCATGTGGCTCACACGGCCTGGGTGACACGGCCATGTGGCTCACACAGCCTAAGTGACACGACCGTGTAGCTCACATGGCCTAGTCTTGTAGGCCATTTTAGACCCTCTTAACTTGGTATTCTTGAGTTGTGGTCTTTGGTAAAGTTGTAGAGATTGAAGCTAGCTACAATTTGGTATAAAGAACAGCCCAAAAAGTCAACCGAGCACAAAGTTATACCCATTTTACTATTGATGTATAGTGCGGGATTTGACACGACCGTGTGCTAAGGCCGTGTCTCATAGAAACACATTTTAGGCCTTCACGACGAGCTTTTCTCTGGTTGAAGTCTACATTAAAGTTGTAGATCTTGAAATTATATACATTTTGATATAATGTTGGGATTTTCGGGCCACAAAAACTACTTTTTGCATTGCGGAAACCTCGAAACCCCAGCCACCGAATCCGTGCGAAGATTAAAATTTCGAAAACATTACGAGTACGAGTTTCTTACACTAGTTCTAAACTAGATCTACAAGGAAAAGGAATTTTACCCTTGATGCGAAGCCCTTCGCAATCCCGCTAGTCCTCGGTTCGTCGGATCTCGAAAGTGTCAAAGTAGACACTTCTCTATGTGTATCCACACAAGTAAGAGATGGAGAGGCCAAACAAAAGGTGTGCTAGCACCTATGAAGTGTTCGGCCAAGAGAGGAGAGGGAGAAGAAAATTGAGAGCAAGAGGAAGAAGATGGAATGAATGCCTTGAATGAAAAATCAATCTCATCCACACTAAAGGTGGCCGGCCACATAATGGTTTGTAACCCCCATGGAATATCAAGAGTCAATTCTCTTGATCTCCACCATGACATGGCATTTGGTCAAGTCAAAATTGACCAAATGAAGAAGCCTTGATGATGTGGCATTGGTCAAGTCAAAACTTGACTCTTCATCTTCCTACTTAAGTCAAGTCAAACATGACCACTTCTCTCCCTTGGTTGATCTAATCTAACCATTGGTTCAGGTCAATTTTAATTTAATGAATCTCTATTCATTGAATTAAATTAATTACATGAGTCTAAGTCCAAATTAGACTCACTTAACACATGAACCAACTTGAGTCCAACTCAATTAGCCTAATTTGGATTACTCTTAATCCAATTTGGTTCATTATATGAACCTAATCATTTAGGTTCATCAAATGAACATAATCTCTATCTAATTGTCCTTTGTGTGTGACCCTATAGGTTCTTGTAACGTTGGCAATGCTCCTAAACCCATTTAGAAGCATAAGTAATGAGCGGTATCTAGCAACACATCATTACTACCCAAGTTACAAGAATGTTGAGATCCAACATCACCTTGTGACTACTAATTGTGACTCCTCATAATATATAACAAGTGTCCATCTATCCTAGACATCTAGATTGATCAATATGAGGCATAAACCGTCTCATCCTTTAATCAATCTAAATCTTGAACTCCAAGTAGACTCACTCGATCAAATGAGCTCAATATCTTATATTGACTCATTTGGGCATAGGCATGACCATGCACTTAGTGGTCTCACTCTATCAAGAATATCGATGTCACTCCCGTCATATAGGAGGGATAGATCTCATCCACATCACTCACATCCCTTTGCATAATTCGTTACATACCTAGTAATCGCCTTTATAGTCCACCTAGTTACGGGTGACGTTTGACGAAACCAAAGTACGTAACTCCTTATGTAGGGATCCATGGTGACTTCAGGTCCAAGAACTAGTAGTCATACTAATAGCCACATGAGAAAGTATATGACACTCATATAACGATCCATGATACTTTCTCATGGCGAGTCATTCAGTATACATTCTCCAATGCACACACATGTGTCAACTTGATATCTTCATATCCATGACTTGTGAGATCAAGTCATCGAGTTGACCTACATGCTAGTCTCGTCGCATTAACATTGTCCCTAAATGTTAATACTCGACTAGGAATGATTAAGAGTAGTGTTCCCTATATCATCTCATTATCGGTTCAACTAACCGATTGATATAGGTAAGAACCCTCTACTCAAGGACACTATTATACTTAGTTATTTGGCACTAACACGAGTAAGTATAATAACCAAAAATAAATGCCTTTATTTATATATACAAGAATATGATACAATGAGTCCATACAACAATCAACAAATGATTGGCTCTAGGACTCTAACTAACAATCTCCCACTAGCACTAGTGTCAATCAGTGTAGGCTCTAAGCCCCAATGACCTAGTGAGACCATCATGCTTTCTCTGTGCCAAAGTCTTGGTCAAGGGATCTGCGATGTTAGCCTCTGTAGGTACTCTGCAAATCTTCACATCTCCTCTGTTGATAATCTCTCGAATGAGATGGAAGCGCCGTAGTATGTGTTTGGTCCACTGGTGTGAGCGAGGTTCCTTCATCTATGCTATAGCTCCATTGTTGTCACAATAGATCTCAATAGGGTCAGCAATGCTAGGAACCACCCCAAGTTCAGTGATGAACTTGCGGATCTAAACTGCCTCCTTTGCTGCTTTTGATGCAGTAATATACTCGGCCTCTGTCGTAGAATCAGCTATTGTGTCCTGCTTCGAACTCTTCCAGCTCACAGCACCACCATTTATGCAAAACACAAACCCTGACTGCGAACGATAATCGTCCTGGTCGGTCTGGAAGCTGGCATCACTGTAACCCTTTATAGCTAGCTCGTCATCGCCTCCATATATCAAGAAATATTCTTTAGTCCTTCTTAAGTACTAAAGAATATTCTTGACCGCTATCTAGTGACTTTCACCGAGATCTGACTGGTATCTGCTCGTCATGCTCAAAGCATATGAGACATCAGGACGAGTACATAGCATGGCATACATGATAGATCCTATAGCTGAGGCATAAGGGATCTGATCCATGCGGTCTCTCTCCTCTCTAGAAGAGGGACCTTGAGTCTTCAAAAAACTCACACCATGTGACATCGGCAGAAATCTCTTCTTCGAGTTCTGCATGGCAAACCGAAGGAGTACCTTGTCAATATATGTACTCTGACTTAGGCCAAGCAACCTCTTAGATCTATCTCTATAGATCTGTATGCCTAGAATGCGGGATACTTCACCTAAGTCCTTCATTGAGAAACAAGTCCCTAGCCAAGTCTTGACAGACTGCAGCAAAGGGATGTCTTTCCCAATGAGTAGTATGTCACCCACATACAATATAAGGAAGACAACTGTGTTCTCTACAACCTTCTTGTAGACACAAGGCTCATCTTCGTTCTTGATGAAACCAAACTGTTTGATTGCATCATCGAATCGAAGATTCCATCTCTGAGAAGCTTGCTTTAGTCCATAAATGGACCTATGCAGCTTGCATACTCTACTAGTATGCTGTGGATCTACAAAACCCTCAGGTTGTGTCATGTACACATCCTCGAACAGGTTTCCATTCAGAAACGCGGTTTTGACATCCATCTGCCATATCTCATAGTCATGGTATGCCGCAATAGCAAGCATGATCCGAATGGACTTAAACATCGCTACTGGAGAAAAGGTTTCATCATAGTCAATACCATGAATTTGCTTGAAACTTTTAGCTACCAAGCGACCCTTGTAAATAAGTTCATCCATGTCAGTCTTTCTCTTAAAGACCCACTTACATCCAATGGGTTTGACCCCTTCAGGTGGATCAACCAAAGTCCATACTTGGTTAGTGTACATGGATTCCATCTCGGATCTCATGGCTTCTAGCCTTTTCTCGGAATTTGGTCTCATCACAGCTTCCTGATAGGAGGTGGGCTCATCCTCTATGAGCACAACGTCATCATGGCCAGACAAGAGAAATGAGTATCTCTCAGGCTGACGACGTACCCTATCAGACCTGTGAAGAGGTATATCTACTTGAACTAGTTGTTGTTCTTCAACTCTTTGTGGAACAACATCATCCACAACATTTTGTGGTTCCAGTTCAACTTCCATCGAGGCTTCAGTGCTATGGTCCGCATCTTGAACTTCTTCAAAATCAAACGTACTCCCACTAGTCTTTCTAGAAACAAAGTCCCTTTCTAGAAAGACCCCAGTCTTTACCACAACTACCTTGAGCTGACTGGGAATGTAGAAGTAATATCCCTTAGTTTCCTTGGGATATCCAATAAAGTAGCACTTGTCGAATTTGAATCCTAATTTGTCTTAGACTTGACGTTGAACGTAAACCTCACAACCCCAAATACTCATAAAAGACACCTGGGCATCTCTCCCAGTCCATATCCTATATGGTGTCTTTATTACGGCCTTGGATGGAACTCGGTTGAGTATAAAAGTTGCCGTGTCTAGAGCATAGCCCCAAAGAAATGTAGGAAGATCTGTGTGACTCATCATAGACCGTACCATATCTAATAGGGTACGATTCCTCCTTTCGGATATATCATTCCACTGTGGTGTTCCAGGAGGAGTGAGTTGGGATAGAATCCCACACTCAGCTAGATAGTCACGAAACTCATGGCTAAGGTATTCCCCACCTCGATCTGATCGAAGTATCTTAATACTCTTGTCAAGCTAGTTTTATACTTCATTCTTGAATTCTTTGAACTTTTCAAAGGATTCAGACTTATGTGTCATCAAGTACACATAACCATATCTACTGAAGTCAGCAGTAAATGTAATGAAGTACCTATAACCGCCTCTAGCAGCGACATTGAAAGGGTCACATACATCACTATGTATAAGTCCTAATAAATCAGTTGCTCTTTCGCTGTACCCACTAAAGGGAGTCTTGGTCATCTTGCCTAGTAGGCATGACTCGCACGTCTCATAAGATTCAAAATCAAATGAGTCCAGCAAACCATCCTTATAGAGCTGGGATAAGCGCTTGTCATTTATATGACATAAGCGACAATGTCAGAGATAGGTTTGGTTCATGTCATTTGACTTGAACCTCTTGGTATTTATGTTATAGATAGGGCTTTCAAGGTCTAGAATGTAGAGTCCGTTCATCAGAGCTGCACTACAATAGAACATATTTTTTAAATAAACAGAACAACATTTGTCCTTTATTATAAAAGAGAAACCTTTCTTGTCCAAACAAAAAACTGAAATTATATTCTTAGTTAAAGTAGACACATAACAACATTCATCTAATTCTAACACAAGCCCAGAGGGCAGAGATAGATGATAAGCTCCTACAGCAACAGCAGCAACCCATGCTCCATTGCCTACTCGTAGGTCCACCTCGCCCTTCGTCAATGCCCTGCTATTTCTCAGCGCCTGCACATTAGTACAAATGTGAGAAGCACATCCGGTATCTAATACTCATGATGAAGAAATAGATAGATTGACTTCTATAACATATATACCTGAAGTGGAAGTCTCACTTCGCTTCTTCTTAAGATCTTCCAGGTACACCTTGTAGTTCCACTTCCAATCCTTGGCGACCTCTCCTTTAGGCTTCAGTGCCTTGCCTTTGCCCTTGGCTTGGGACTTTCCCTTGCCTTTGGGCTTGCCCTTGCCCTTATGTTTTTGAACCATCAGAACAGAGTTGGGCTTAACCTTCTTAAGGTTGAGCTCAGCAGTTTTTAACATACTAAGTAGCTCGGGTAGTGGCTTGTCAATTTCGTTCATGTTATAATTTAGAATGAATTGACTATAGCTATCTGGCAAGGATTGCAAGATCAAGTCAGTGGCCAGCTCTTGGCCAAGTGGGAACCCCAACCTCTGTAGGTTTTCTATGAACCCAATCATCTTGAGTACATATGGACTTACGGGAGCCCCATCTGATATCTTGCACTGAAATAGTGCCCTTGAGATCTCAAATCTCTCGTGACGCGCTTGTCCTTGATATAGTTGACGAAGATGTTCAACCATATCATAAGCACCCATTAACTCATGTTACTTCTGAAGCTCAGAGTTCATGGTCGCGAGCATTAGACATGATACATCTAATGCATCATCTTGATGCTTCTTGTAAGCATCTTTGTCTGCTCGCGTGGCATTGGCAGGAGGAGCCTTCGGAATGGGTTACTCCAAAATGTACAGTTTACGTTCCTGGGTGAGAACTATTCTCAGATTCCTGTACCAGTCCAGGAAATTTGCTCCGTTGAGCTTGTCCTTGTCAAGGACAGAACGCAGAGAGAAGATGTTCGTGTTTGACGTCATGGTTATCTACAACAGAAAAATGCAGAAAATAAATAAACATCATATTTTAGTAATCATTTAATTAAGTCTTTAATTAAATGATGCTCCCACTGAATTCTATAATTCATGTGGGACAAGATCCACATCATACTAACCCTTGAGTTAGCTTTGGCTAATACACCCAAGATTTAGTATGATCGGTAGGTAACGATTTACCAATTACATCTCTATGCAACTCTTGTTTATAGGATCATTATCCGCAATTATATTAAAACTTGAGTTAGCTTTGGCTAATACGCCCAAGAATTAATATAAATGTGATTTATGTCCTATCTTTCCAATCGTTGGAAGAATGCCTACAGTTAAACTCGATTTAACTAGTTGTACTCAATCAAATTGAGTCTTTACTCACCCATGTGTTGATAGGCGGGACCAAGATTGTCCCTCCGTACCCTACCAAGATAATATGTGTTGCTCTGCTTTGGCAGATTCAACAACACATGTGATCAAGGTAGTGATAGGTATCACGGCATGATAGGCATTTTAGAGTTGACGCGATTGAGATATAATCTAATCGTAGGGTGCATCTTGTACACGATTTAGATCTAATCTAATCGTTAAGGCGCTAATTAACTACTTTACTAGCATGCATCAAATACACACACACAAGCAATTAATTATACTATTTGTGATTAGTCATGGCCCTACTACGATCTTCTCAAGCCAATGAGAAGATTGGATGGTCAACCTAGGGTCAACAGCTTCTCAAGCTCCTCCCTTTGACCACCTTGTGTTGCTTGCGCCCTCCTCATAGCTCCGTCTCGAGTAGACCGTCCACCGGCTCATTTTGTACATTACAAAAGGGTGAAACTCGAGTTACATTCGAGTCTAAACTATTTACAACAAGAATATAAATGAAGGAAGGCACGACGCGCAGGTCGCGAATCACATATACAATACGCACAATCACATGACGGCACGCAGGCCGTATTATGAATTACAACACAAATATACCAATCAAATTGGGTCTTTTGGAGCCATGACCATCACAAATTATACATAATTCTAAATTATGTAATTTCCATAATTTTCTATAATTTTAATACTATTTTTTACAATTTTTATGAGTAAAAATTCTCGGTGGTCCCGATTAGCGGTTTTCGGGCGCAATCGCGAAACGAATCCCCTTGTAGGGTCAGGGGAAGCGCCCCTACCCACGATATAGCCATCGCGAGTGTTCCTAAGTGATTCTACAGCGCCTTAGTCCACTGTCTCAAAAGGACTTGGGGCGAAACCTTGCCGTTTCGGAAAAAACTTCTCGGTACTCGAAGCCTACAAGTGTCTAAACACTTGCGCTTTGCTTCTACGAGAAAAATACCCATAAAAACCATAAAATTACAGAAAGTTACAGAACTGCTATTTTTCTTAAAAATACAAATTAAACTCGTACAAGACTTCGCACGTGGCTCTGATACCACTGTTGGGATTTTCGGTCCGCAAAAACCGCTTTTTGCGTTGCAGAAACCCCGAAACCCCAGCCACCGGATCCGTGCGAAGATTAAAATTTTGAAAACATTACGAGTACGAGTTTCTTACACTAGTTCTAAACTAGATCTACAAGGAGAATAAATTTTACCCTTGATGTGAAGCCCTTCGCAATCCCGCTAGTCCTCGGTTCGCCAGATCTCGAAAGTGTCAAAGTAGACACTTCTCTATGTGTATCCACACAAGCAAGAGATGGAGAGGCCAAACAAAAGGTGTGCTAGCACCTATGAAGTGTTCGGCCAAGAGAGGAGAGGCAGAAGAAAATTGAGAGCAAGAGGAAGAAGATGGAATGAATGCCTTAAATGAAAAATCAATCTCATCCACACTAAAGGTGGTCGGCCACATAATGGTTTGTAACCCCCATGGAATATCAAGAGTCAAGTCTCTTGATCTCCTCCATGAGGTGGCATTTGGTCAAGTCAAACTTGACCAAATGAAGAAGTCTTGATGATGTGGCATTGGTCAAGTCAAAGTAAAGTCAAAACTTGACTCTTCATCTTTCTACTTAAGTCAAGTCAAACTTGACCACTTCTCTCCCTTGGTTGATCTAATCTAACCATTGGTTCAAGTCAATTTTAATTTAATGAATCTCTAATCATTGAATTAAATTAATTAAATGAGTCTAAGTCCAAATTAGACTCACTTAACACATGAACCAACTTGAGTCCAACTCAATTAGCCTAATTTGGATTACTCTTAATCCAATTTGGTTCATCATATGAACCTAATCATTTAGGTTCATCAAATGAACCTAATCTCCATCTAATTACCCTTTGTGTGTGACCCTATAGGTTCTTGTAACGTTGGCAATGCTCCTAAACCCATTTAGAAACATAAGTAATGAGCGGTATCTAGCAACACATCATTACTACCCAAGTTACAAAAATATTGAGATCCAACATCATCTTGTGACTACTAATTGTGACTCCTCACAATATATGACAAGTGTCCTTCTATCCTAGACATCTAGATTGATCAATATGAGGCATAGACCGTGTCATCCTCTAATCAATCTAAATCTTGAACTCCAAGTAGACTCACTCGATCAAATGAGCTCAATATCTTATATTGACTCATTTGGGCATGGCCATGCACTTAGCGGTCTCACTCTATCAAGAATATCGATGTCACTCCCGTCATATATGAGGGATAGATCTCATCCACATCACTCACATCCCTCTGCATAATTCGTTACATACCTAGTAATCACCTTTATAGTCCACCCAGTTACGGGTGATGTTTGACGAAACCAAAGTACGTAACTCCTTATGTAGGGATCCATGGTGACTTCAAGTCCAAGGACTAGTAGTCATACTAATAGCCACATGAGAAAGTATATGACACTCATATAACGATCCATGATATTTTCTCATGGCGGGTCATTCAGTATACATTCTCCAATACATACCCATGTGTCAACTTGATATCTCCATATCCATGACTTGTGAGATCAAGTCATCGAGTTGACCTACATGCTAGTCTCATCGCATTAACATTGTCCCTGAATGTTAATACTTGACTAGGAATGATTAAGAGTAGTGTTCCCTATATCATCTCACTATCGGTTCAACTAACTGATTGATATAGGTAAGAACCCTCTACTCAAGGACGCTATTATACTTAGTTATTTAGCACCAATACGAGTAAGTATAATAACCTAAAACAAATGCCTTTATTTATATATACAAGAATATAATACAATGAGTCCATACAACAATCATCAAATGATTGGCTCTAGGGCTCTAACTAACAAGAACAACCCATAACTCTAAACAAGCAGAAAGTTATGACCATTTTAGTTTTAGTCTGCAGTGATGAAAATTCCACACGGCCTCCACACGCCCCCCCCCCCCACACGGCCTCCACACGGCTGTGTGGATTCTACACGGCCAGAACATGGAAAAACTAAGTTTTTGCATGCCCGTGTGAGTTCTACATGACCAAGACACTCTGGAAGCTCTAGACTTCATTTAAACTCTGTTTTTGCTCTAAATCACGTCCTATCAATCAAAATAAACAAAGAGTAGATCTCCGAACAGAATATAATAGAAGCATGACATTATAATAAAATAGGGTGTAATAAATATAGATTATGCTAATGAAATACAAGTAGATGTGCATTAAAGTATGCATAAACGTATATATAATCTACGCACATCGCACCCCCATACTTATGCTTTTGCTTGTCCTCAAGCAAAACTCGTAATTTAGATTTATGTGCATACATGGCATGTAATTATCCCTAATGAATCAATATAAACTTATCATATAGTTTCATTGATGAGCATGATACAAAAATTATTTGAGTGTGACCTAAGTAGAAGTTCTCCGTGCTTAGTGTAATAAGTGGCTTAACTTTTTCAAGTGTCAATCTCTAAGCCTAGTCAATTTTTCATTTAACCGTGTTCCTCATACTTCCGACAATAGGCACTTACCTACCACACGCAAAGTTCATTCCCCTCAAAAATGCTATACATTGTCTACATAAAGTCTCAAAGGAATACTCAGTATCAAGAGAAACATAGCATTCATTTCCCTAGTAACCTAACTCGGCTTAAAGGGGTGAATTGCTAGTTTTCACTCATGATAATTATTTTTTTATCCCTTATTATTTTTTCTATTTTCTTTGAATGTTTGTAAAGTATCAAACTTGAACAAACTTTCATTTTTTTTTTTTTTTGGATTGATTTTTCCAAATGAGCTTACATGATTTGAGTTTATCCAATAACCAAAATGTAGTTGAGAGGTCACCATAGAAGTAAGAGTACTAATCTGGTTCTATGAATCATGACTATTTTCAAAAATATCTACCATCAAAGTCAAGCATAATTTGAAGAGATCCTACAACTAGGCCAACATTCAAATTCTTCTAGTAATAACAATGCTCACTTCATGCTACTATGGATAGGAAAACATAGATCAATAGACATATTAGCATACCAAATCACACAACATAAATATCTAGATGAAACATGCTAGTATTTTGCATTAAGGAACAAACAATCATGATGTAATGAATGATGCAACTAGCAAAATTTATGTAATGCCTGTAAATTGCCTCTTTTAAAAAGAAAAAAAATAATACATATATGACTCGACTAGGATTCGAACCCTATAACTTTTATTTGAAATTAGTTAAAGTTGCCATTAGGGTGGTGGTAAAGCATCACATTGGGAATAGGGAACTATTCATTATATGTAGGATATGCATGATGAGATGCTTCAACTTCCACTTAGTACAAAAAGGAAATGGAAGAGACAAAACACAACTTCTCATTTTCCTTTCTCCTTCTTCATCCGAAACTCCTCCTCCCCTTTTCTCATGTTCGGCTAAGAACTCTAGGGTTCCACCTTTTGAAGCTTTTCAGGAGGAGATTCTAAGAGAGGGTTCTCACGAGGATTAGTACGCGCGTGAAGAGCAACTCGGAGATTAAGGCATACAAGAGGGGCTTTGTTCTTTCCTAAACCCTAGTGGTATAATAGTAAGATATAGTGAAAGGATGTAAGTACTACTCACCTGCAGTATAAGTTGCTTCGATTATACATGGGTAAACGTTCTAGTAGTAGTTTTAGTATGATTTTATGCATGTTTAAAGAAGATACATGATATGGAATGTAAGATGCTCCCCATCTAAGTTTTGGGATTAAGAGCATGTCTAGAGTATCTTGAATTGCTTCCCATTTAGTTTTGGGACTAAGAAGCATATTCAAGTGCCCTAAAGTGCTTCCCTATTAGTGTGAGATTAAGAGCACACAATGTGCTTGTTTAAATGACAATATTAAAAAAGGAAGTATTTTACTTTAAATTGGCATGTACTGGACACAAGTTCCATGGGTGGACTCCTAGATCACCCCTAGGCCCTAGATCGCCTAGTAGTACCTTAGTAGGTTCAGGATTAGCTATCTCAGATCTTATTAAAGATGCATGCAAAGTTGTACAATGTCGGGCCCAAAGTAAGTTGTTTATTATTTTTAATAGTTATCTATTATAAAGTTTCAAAAATTCATTGTTTGTTAAGTGGAAGCATTCCTAAGCTTGGGAACTTTGGTTATAAAGTGTAGCATTCATGAACTCAAAAGCATGACAAGATTATATGTTTCCAGTACAAGCATGGTTTTAAGTTTATGTTTTGCATGACAAATTTATTTAAAGAGAATGCCATGTACATATTTCCGAATTATGCATTTTAGCGTGAATTACTATCAAGTGCAAGCATGTGTTTTCCTACAAGCATTTGAAAAGCATGTTTCCTTTTTAATGCACTGTTTTGTGAGTAGATGGTACTTACTAAGCATTCTCACTTATAGATTTGCATTTCCTTATACTGTAGATAAAGATAAAGGAAAGCTCGAATAAGAGGAGGTAGTAGGAGCAGTATTGGATGTGTGTGTGGTGGAATAGTGGAAGAAGACCTTGGAACTTGCTAATATTTACAATGTGTTAAATCTTTATGCTATCGTGTTGTCTTACCTCCGCTCTGCATGAATTACTACCATGATTTGTTTAAGATGAACTTACTAGTTTGACAGTAATTAGAATGCATGAAGAGTTAGAAATCTAATAGTCCTAATCTTTGCTTCCACAAGATTAAAAGCTTGAGTTACAATTGTCTGTTGAAATTGGCTAAATGTTGCTTACGTTAAGTAGCATTATGTGTTGAATACTTGCATACAAATAATTGCTTGCAATGCTTGTTTGACTCCTTTAAAACCATGTTTAGAGTTGTAAAAGAATAGATGCATCACTGAAATTCTAAGTACTCAATCAAGGCTTCTACATGCCTACGTCATTTAATAGAAACAAAAAATTGAAATTTATCATGAAAGAGTAATGTCTGCCATAAGGTAAGAAGGGCGGGCGTTACAGTATGGTATCAGAGCAAGTTCCACCCTTCCGCCACACACACATCAAGCATTGATCCTACAGCTTTCAAGGATATGTATAATGGCTAGAGGGCGTCCGACTAGACAGCTTAGAGTTAATGAACCTCAGCAAGAGTCAAATGAGTCTGTACCACCGCCCAATCTTTTAGAAGTAGTAACTCAGCTGCAGAGACAGTTGGCAGAACAACAGCAGGTTATTGCCACCCTGACTGCTAATCGGCAAGCTACTTCCATAGCCCCACCGAAAGCCAACGTGGAGGCGCCAATTACGGCTGAGGTTCCATCAGCTGCACCTGCAACCCCGGCAAGGGTAGTGAGGCAAGAAGCATACCTCATCCAGTGGCAAAAATTGAAACCAGAGAACTTCTCTAGCACCAGCGAACCATGGGATGCTCAGGCATGGTTCAAAACCCTTGAGATCATAACGGAGCTACTGGACTGGCCGGAGGTAGAAAAGATAAAGTGCACCTCCTTCTGCCTCACTGGTGATGCAAGACTGTGGTGGGAACGGGTCAAGGCAAAAAAAAATAGTGAATCAAATGACCTGGGCTGACTTTAAGATTGAGTTCTTCGAAGAGTTCTTCCATATGCGAGTCACGTACAAACATTACGGCGAGTTCACAGAATTCTGACAAGGAAGTTTATCAGTTGATGAAGCCATGAAGAAATTCAATAGGATGGCTCACCTATGCCCCAAGCTGGTCAGCACAAACGAGAAAGGGTAAGACTAATGCTTAAGATGTTGAGGCCAGAGATAGCTCTGAATTTAGCTGGTGGAATTAATAGACCACAGATTGTAGAAGAGCTGATTAGTAGTGCTCTGATCACAGAGCATTACCTGAATAGAATCAAGCAACAGAAGCCAGTCCCGATTGAGAATAAAAGCCAAGGGAGTTCTGGCACTCAGAAACCCCAGACCCACGTTTCAAACTGGAAGGGGAACCCCAAGAGAAAGTAGTGGAATAATCCAAAGAGAGGATCCGTAAGCAAGCAGCGTAAGTATGCTATGTGTCCCACGTGTGGGAAGATGCATCCTGGAATCTATCGCAAGGGCACTAGTGGATGTTATACATGTGGTCAAGAGGGGCATATGGCCAAGCATTGCCCGACCAAGATCAACATACCTCCAGCACAACCTATTCAGTATGGAGGCAAGCAGACACAGCTACACCATATGCAGGCCGCATTGGAGGGTCCTCATATTAGCCAAGGCAGACTGGAAGCCCCACCAATTACTAGAAATGCTCGGGTTTTCTCCCTTAGTAGAGAGGAGGTATCAAACACCTCTACTGTTGTCACAGGTCAGATACACATTTTTAGTTAATATGCAACTGTGCTATTTGATACTAGGGCAACCCATTCGTTTGTCTCCATGGCATTTACTGAAAGAATAGGAATACCTCTAGATGTCCTAAGTGGACAGTTTTTGAAGACACTACCCTCGGGAGAGATAATGACATCTATGCACTGGCTACGTGCTATGCCAGTCAGAATTATCGAAATCCTCACCGGAGAAGAGAGGTGGATGAGCGGTGATGTAGCATTCTTAGTAGACCATTTAGAAAAATACTCTTGCAAAGACATAAATTATTAAACTTATTCCAAAACTTAGTCTTGGATTAGTAGTGTGGTAGGAAATAAGGCAATATATCAGCTTGAATGGTGTTGCACCAATTTTGAGAAAAATTTGATGAATCAACAAAATTTGTCAAGAGAGATTATTAGACCAATCCAGACTTATAACATAAATTTGAAAACGAAGAAAAGCGTAAGAATTTATATTAAAAAATGGACAAAAAAGTGACAAAAAAATACTCAAAGTGTAGTTGTACCGATTCAGAGCGACCCCGCTCTAATACCAATTGTAGGATCAATTTACCTGCTAGAGGGGGTGGATAGTGCTTATGACTTTTACGTTCATTTTAAAATAATTGAGAGATAGACAATGGAATAAAGAAGATAAACAATCACAAACACACCAAGATTTACTTAATTCGGAGCTTGTGGCAACTCCTACTCCAAGACTCACAGGTAAGAGTGCTTTCAATGGGCAATCACTAATCAAACGAAAGATTACAAGTACAATTTTAACTTACGTACATGCAATATGAAAAGTAAACAATAGTAATGACTTAGAGAATTAGATCTTTAGTGTAGTCATCATCGGAGTAGCTTTTGAGCATCGATGAGGCATTTTACAGCAGCACAAACAAGTGAAAGTTGCTTGGAATGATGTTTT
The DNA here is from genome assembly GCF_018446385.1 of Zingiber officinale. NCBI lineage: Eukaryota > Viridiplantae > Streptophyta > Magnoliopsida > Zingiberales > Zingiberaceae > Zingiber > Zingiber officinale. Next base: position 58,263,898 of record NC_055998.1, on the reverse strand, counting down.
TGAGCCACTGGTCAAAGCCTCTTTTTTATAACCCATTCTGGGTGCCTAGATCCCCTCCCGAGTGCATAGACCATGCTGACGTGGTGTGCTCTTGTCAAAAGTTGATTGGTAAAAATTATCTGCTTTCAAGCGCCCAGATCATGATGTAGGCCCCTTCAATCAACGCACTCTAGCTTGGCAAACAGATAAACTTCGGTAGTTCGGGCACTCGGACCAACTCCGGGCACCCCGACTGCGAGGCCGCCTAGCCCTCACCCGGGTTACTCTGCTCGACGAAGGTATCCCGGGTGCCCGGACTCCTCCCAAGGGCTAAAACCAGCTTTTACCAACAATGAACATTTTCTGCAAAATAAAGTTAGTTCAGGCAAAACAATATAAATAAAGTATGATTTTGATAGCCTTTTGAGTCCTGACTTTGAGTTTCATTGAAACTCTAGGTCGGATCGACGTCTACTATTCCCTCTTTGATGAATGCATCCTCACCTACTTCTCTCGGGAGATATTACCTTTTGCTAGATCAGTCCTCCACACCGTTTGAACTTTTGCTCAACATCTGAGGCTTCAGGACTTTTCCGCTAAATGTCTAATCCCTGACTCATCCAGTCTTCCTCCTAGTGTTTGCAACTCCTAAGATTCCACCTAGAATCCGCGATCCTAGGATTTCACCTAACATCCTCAACCTGCTAAGACTTCACCAAGTTCTCTAGACTAGGACTTCGTTGCCTAACTGCAGCTAGGACTTTCCTTTGCCTAAAATCACTTAGGACTTTCCTGCACACTTAGTTCAACTTGTTAGATCACAAGACAGCTTAACTTTGAACCTTTTGCCATAATCAAAACTAAGGTTCGATCGTCTGGTACTTTCTGCACCAACAATAAGGAGATTAATAATGTATAGGGGCATTAACTAGTATCATAATGAAATTGAACTCCTAAAATCATTCCTCCAACCAACTTCACCTTCACTCACTTATGCTCCCTCTCGCTACTCTTCACTCTCTCTCTATCTTCTCTTAATCTCTCTCTTCTCAAACGTTAATGACTGAACCACCTTTTGATTATCTAGATAATTTGTTGTGCAAAGTTAACTAGTGTTTAATCAACAGTCCTTGCGAGATCAATATTTTTATTACTTGATGATAACTGTATACTTATGGATTGTACACATCACTTAACTTAAGAATTTAGCTAAATTTTTTTTAGAAAATGCTAAGTTTTTTTTTAAAAAAAAGAAAAAGCTAAGTGTTTAATTCAAAATCAAGTGTTATATTTAAGGGGGAGTTTTTTTTTATCTTAACTTAAAAATTTCTTCCAAGTTCTGTTTCAATACTTAAAATTTTATCTTTCTATAAACAATGTTATCGTTTGAAAAAGCTTCTTGAAGTTCTTACATGTGAAAATACTTACTTGTTCTTAACTATTATCTATTTGCTTAATTTAATTTTAAACTATGTTACCATAATCAAAAAAGGGAGAAACTATTAATGCAAAGAGCACCAGATGATCAAACCTAAGTTTTGATAATGGAAAGGGTTCAAAGTTAAGGTTTGTTATGATCTAACAAATTTAACTTAGTGTGCAGAAAAGTCCTAAGTGATCTTTGAAAGTCCTAAAGTCTCGAATGCGAGCAAAAGTCTAAACAATCTAGAGAACTGACTTGACAAAAGATAATCTTTCCTAAGAGGAGTAGGTGAGGACGCATTCCCCGTAGAGGGAACAGTAGGCATTGGTCCGACCTAGAGTTTTAGTGAAACTCAAAGTCTGGACCGGATAGTCCGAAGACTGTCGAAAACTACCTTACTTTATATATTATTGCTTGGTTTTCTAACTCTATGGTGTAGGTGATTGAAACAATAAGATGGCTAAACAACAGGGCTCCAGGTGCACGAAAGTCTAGGCGCCTGGAGTTGCTCCAGGCACCCGGGTCAGTAGCAGAAGGGGAGCGTTCGAGCTACCAACTTCGTCATCATAGGCACTCGAATGGTCTAGGCTCCCAGAGTTGCTCCATATGCCAGGATTGGTAAAATTCATCCGCTAGCTGAGTTGAAGTGTGTTGACTAGCCAACCCACGTCAGTGGGTCCAGGCGCCCGGAGGTGGTCTAGGCGCCCAGACATGGATAAACTTCTTAATAAAGTTCTGATGAGGTGCAACCATGTCTCCCTGTCGGGCGGGGGGGATCCATGCACCCAGAGTGAGCTATAAAAAGAGAGTTCGACTGGTATCTCAAACACATTAATCCAAACAACTTTTGCTCTTGCGTGCTGCTCCAGAAATGACTTGATGACGTCTAAACACTACTCCGACAACTAAAGTCAAGAATCTTTATATATGTAGTTGTCAATAAATTTTAAATATTTGCATTCATATTATAATTAAGATATCCTTTGTAATAGTTCAAATTGATAGTGGATTATCCAATGAAAGTGATCGACGATTGCGGACCTTGGAGTAGGAGTCGTCATAGGCTCCGAACCAAGTAAAACCAACTATGGTTACTATTTTGTTTTACTCTTTCTTTCCATTACGTATTTATTATTTTCTGAAAAACATGAAAAGCCATGAGCGCTATTCACCCCTCTTCCCCCTCCCTCTAGCGCATCGATCCTACAACTATATTCTCTACTTTTCATTCTTAGATCTCTGGTTCTTGAGTAACCTCTCTCTCATGATTAGTCTAGACAATCACATTTGTTTAGTAAACTAGACTTAGCCACCAGTCCTCATGAAATTGATATTTTTTATTACTTGACGATAAAATTGTGCACTTGCAGTTTGACCACATCAAATTGCAAATCATTTAGAGCTTCTAGATCGGCGACACTTGAGTTCATCTGTATTTCATGACAAGAATTATTTTAAATACTTATTTATTGAGCTTGATTGAATCTATATGAGGTTTCTCCATCTAAGGAAGAGTTTCAGAAAGGAGATGTGGACTCACGCTGAGTGCGTAGGCCTTGGACGTAGCACCTTGGGTGTGAACCAAGTAAAAAAGTGTTTTGTCTCTTATCTTTATTTTATTTATTTATTCCACTACTACTAACACTTTGATAAAGGAAAACAAAGAAACAAATAAAGCGATGAGTGCTATTCACCCCCTTCCTCTCCCCCTCTAGCGCATCCCTGTGGTCTTACAACCCTGACTATCCACGAGAAATCGTTCATGGTAGCATGTTGTTGCCCATAATCAGTATCTATCTATATGCCCTCATTGTCCATGATAATCATTTGTGGTAGTGTGTTATCACCCATAATCAGTACATGCTTATCCATAGGACTTGATTTGATCCATTTGTGCTATGTTAGTTTCATATCTTGTCATACTTGTGTTAACGTTGTCGAGCTGATTAGAGACTGACTATATGGCTCATAGATTGACATTAATCTATTTAATTATTTGGTCTCAGGTATTTTAAGGTATGTTTTGAGATAATTAGTTATGAAATTTGATTATTTTATATTTTTTTATCTTCATAAATTATTAAGTTTTATGCACTATTTTTATTATATACCTATGAAGTAATTTGCACTAACTATCTTTTTCTTTTGACCATCAGATTAGTATATAAAGGAGTGATATTTTTCCTATAGTCAGATGGTTGTTCCTAGAGTTGCTCAGAGATTTTAGCTTGTCAATCTCGCTTGACATCGAGTTATTTAGTTTCTTTTTTTTTTTTATCATTTTGGTTTTTTCTTTTCTTTTCAAACCTTTGATTTTATTAAAAAAATATTTACCTTATTTGGTTTTGGTATGTACACATAAATATGCATAAATGCATTAAAATTTAATAATTATCAATTTATGTATTGTATTGATATTTATATTGGGTTAAATGAGTTATGTCTTCCTACTTCTTATTTTATCATTAAGGGGAACCCCTGGTTTGACCTAATTATACCTCCAGGGCATGACAGCTTGAGCTAAACCTGAGGGTGGATTGGAGGACATAACTCCTCACCTACTTGTGTGAGACTAGGCTCTTGGATGACCTAGTCTGAGTTCAACAATTATGGCGACATGCTCCCCTCTTCACACCACTAGAAGGAATCCTCTATATGCATTCCTCACTAGGACTCTCCTGCGATGTTCTGGATCAAGCAACCCAACTACCAAACCTCTACGCAAACACACCACCTCCTCAATAGTTAATGCATATGCCCGAATCAAGGTAGACCCCTGATTCAGAACTGACGGTTCGACGATGCTAAACCGCTAGTTCGCCAGTTTTTTTAGGGGGGAGGTCAACCCTTAACCTTAACCATCTTAGACAGTTTGAAGGTTTAGAATCGTTAGTTCACAGTTAGTGCACAGTTCACCATAATTCATAATTTGTTTAGAATTTTCTATGGTTCAAGAGTATTATATTAAAAAAAAATAAAAATTATAAATTCATAAATAAAATAAGGTCTTGCACTTACTATTGGTGCAGGATGCACTAACAGTCTGGTTTTGATGTATGACAAATATGTTAAAGTTAGATGGGTCGTTTGTCTACCATTTTTATCAAGTGTGCAGGAGTTGACTGGTCTGAAGGACCTGATACCAGGCTAAAATCCAGCTAGGTCCGCGAGGCCCAATAGCTGGTGGAAAATCCAACTAGGTCCTATTGGTGCAGGAAGCATCCGATGATTAAACTTATGTTTTGATTATATCAAAGGATTCAAGTTAAGTTGTTTTGTTATTTAATGTGCTTAAATAAGCTTTGTAGGAAAGTCCTAAGTGTTCTTAGGCAAAAGTCCTAGCTGCGGTTAGGCAGGTGAAAAACCCTAGGGGGTGGTAACCCTAGGTCCTAGGAGGTGGTAACCTTAGGTGGTGGAAAACCCTAAAGGGGCGGTAATCTTAGGTCCTAGGGGGTGGTAACCCTAGGTGGAGGAAAACCCTAAGGGGCGGCAACCTTAGGTCTTAGGGGGTGGAAATTCTAAGGGGGGGTAATCTTAGGTCCTAGGGGGAGGTAACCCTAGGTGGCGAAAAACCCTAGGGGGTGGTAACCCTAGGCGAAAAGTCTTGTCGATCTGGAGGATCGGATTGACATCAGATATGTTCTCCTGAGTGGAGTAGATGAGGACGCACTCCCCGAAAGAGGGAACAGTAGGCATCGGTTCGACCTAGGATTTCCGGTGGTAAATCCAAAGTCAGAACCAGACAGTCCGGAGACTGTCAAAACATTTCTGTGTTTATAATGTGCTAACTTTGTCTTGTAGGATATATAGTTGTCTTGTGGACTAACCCATCTTGTAGGGACAAAAGAGCACCTTATGCCTCGGATGAACAGTACCCGAGGCGCCCTCATGGAGCTTGAAGGCGCCTCGGGTGCAAGGCAAAAGAAGCGCATGCAGTGAAGCTGGAGGTACCCTCATGGAAGCTTGAGGCACCTCGGACGGCATTGAAGGCGCCTTCAAGGAGGTTAAAGGCGCCCTCAAGTGGATCAGTGGCGACTTCTTCAACGCTCATCCGCGCAGCTGACTCCGTGCTTGAAGGCGCCCTCAAGGGGATTGAGGGCGCCCTCAGCAAGCTTTATAAGGAGTATTCGACCAATAGCTTGAACACAACAATTCCTGAGCCATCTTTCAGCTGTGCACTCTAACGAGATGATCCGACTGAGCTACAACAAGTCCCCGACGACCCGGAGCTGCGAATCTTCAATTCTTGTTATCGGTATAGCTTATTTAATACTATTAAAATTGTAATACTCTTGTAATATTTTGTACAATATAGTTGTTGCCCAAAGTAAATGCTCAACGAGCGTGGGCCTTGGAGTAGGAGTCGCCCTAGGCTCTGAACCAAGTAAATTCTTGGTGTCTTTGTGTTTGTTTTTCTTATTCCGCTTTGAATTTACTCGTACATTTTTCAAATACGAAAAGTGAAAGTCAGGAGCGCTATTCACCCCCCTCTAGAGCATCTCGATCCAACAAGTCTGCGGGGCCCGATAGCCGGTGTGAAGTCTAGATAAGTCCATGGGGCCCGATATCTGGCGAGAAATCTGGTTGGGTCCACGGGACCTGACAACCAGTCGAAGTCCAGTTGGGTATGCGGACCTGGAAAATGGCAAGAAGAGCTGGTGGGTCATAGGAAAGTTGAGTGACTGTAAGTGGTAAGTAAAGGTAAGCAATTGGAGGAGAGATCCAGTGAGGACGCATTCCCTGTTGAGGGAATTATAGGCATCGATCTAGCTTAGGTTGGGAAACATAAGCTGAGACCTTAACTAGATCTTGATCTTGGAGAGACAAGATCTAATTACTACTTATATTTTATTATGTTGTGCTAACTCTGTTTTGCAGAGAAAAATCTATTTTTGGTTGCCCAGGACTAACCTTTTTTGTAGGGGAAAGCTGCTGAAGAAAAGGGGTCCAGCGCCCGAAAGGAGTCTGAGCACCTGGAGCTGGTTCAGGTGCCCATACCAAACTCACCCGAGCGGGCAACAGGTGCCCAGGCAGTCCGAGCGCTTAGAGTCGGTCGAAGGGGTCAGACCTGAAACTTTATCAACAAGCTAATGTGGAGCGTGTCGATTGGCTGAACCACGTGGTCCACATGCTCGAAGGGGTTCCAAGCGCCCATAATGGACCTATATAAAGGCCTTCGACCCAGAGCTTCAAAATGACAATCACTACATGTAACGCTCTGCCTTCTACTAGCTAAGCTGTAAGGTCGGGGGTTACATTATGCTGTGCTAACTTACTCCTTGACCATCTCTAAAGTCTAGATGTGGAAAGTTGTACTAATTAAAACTTTGCTAATTGCTACCACAAATCTGGAACTAATACTCAAATCACTATTTTTATCATCAATCATATGCTAAGGGATATATTCTAGGATGTACCTGTCATATCTTACATCACTTATGGTCGAGGAGCTGAACTACAATGTTTCTTGGTCGAAACCCAGCTTCCCAATCGATTGGGATCGAACTCAATCGATTGAAAGCTATTGGATCGATCCACTGATCGATTCAACTCGCTACTGTGCACGAGGTAAATTCTGGATCGATCGGCTGATCGATCCAGGCTTTCCAATCGATCCAGTGATTGATCCCAAAGCTCTCTGTTCGTGAGGGCTAATTCCCCGATCGATCGATTGATCGATCTATTAACTCTCTGTTCGCGACAATAGCTCCGATCGATCAGCTGATCGATTGAACTTAGTCCGATCGATCGGCTGATCGATCCAGGAGCTTACTGTTCGCGGAACAAGCTGCCCAATCGATCAACTGATCGATTGAGGAGCCTCCAATCGATCGGCTGATCGATTGAGGTTTCTGATTTCGTATCAGAAATCTGATTTTAGCACTGTTTCGTGCTCAAATCACATATATCAACTCCATAAGCAAAAACAAAGCTACTAGACCTATCATTACTCATGGCTAGCTAACTAAGATCATGACAATCAATAATCTAAGCATAAATATCGCAATTCAAGACATTTAATTAACTAAAAGTGCAGAAAAGTAACACTACAAGAAATACTAAGTTCTTAAGTTGCTAGTTTCTCCAAAGATCTTTATTCCAAGTTCCTATCCACACACATCTTCGTTGCATTGTCCTCTAGCCTCCTCTAATCCATCTTTCCTTTACCTTTATCTGCAGTATAAGGAAAAGAAGTATCTGTAAGCTTGGGAGCTTAGTAAGAAACCATCTACCTCACAAAACATGCATACGATGCAATTTATGTTTTTAAAACATGCTATTTGAAATATATACTGAACATGTTAGAGCATGGCATGACATACTATCATACAACACATAGAAATCAAAAGTTGATCATGGCAATATCTTCTAGTATCAACAAGATAGAACTAGACTGATACAATAGCTAACTAAACTAATGCTAAGCTGATACAAATTCTGAACTGTAATCACATAACTAAATTGTGAAGCTTTGAAAAAAAAACTATTTATCATAAATAAATGAAAATACTAATCATGCTGTTGATGAGTCCGACAACTGTACTTGCTATGCGCGCATCCCTAACTAGACTGAGGTAGCTAGTCCCAAATCTAGTAGGGTTTACTAGGTTATCTAAACCTAGGGACGACTATGGGAGCCCAACCCAAGGATAATTGAAGTTCAGTATAGTGCCACTGATAAAAGTAAAATACTGTTTTATAACTGAATTATCTTATCTTGCTATTTCTAGGTTATCTGAACCTAGAGCTAGGTTATCTGAACCTAGAGGCGACTGTGGGAGCCCACCTATTGGGCCATAGTCCCATATAAGCTGAAGCAAGACTAAATATGCTATTTTAAATGCTTCTACTGCATTTACTGAACTATTAAAATGCCTACTGTAGCATTTTACTAAGCTAAACATTTTATCAAACACTTGATGTGCACTAGAACACACCCTACGTACTGAAAATCTGCATACGACTAAACTAATGCATAAAACACACGAATAGCTACTTATACTGCAGGTGAGGGGTTTCTTACATCCTGCGCTAGTTTTCCTTACGATCTGATCGCTAGGTTTTCCGGAAGGACGATCTTCTCGACGATCCTCCTACGTCTACGTGTTCTTCTCACGGAGGGGAGCGTCCTCGTACCGGAGTTGTCGCTGGAAAGTGCTCCTATAGCCCTTGGGACGGAACCATAGCCTCTTTGGCTTGGTGCGCCGAGAGAAGGAGAGAAGGGAGAGGGGGCGGCGTTTAAGGGTTTGAGGAGAGAAAATTGCGTTAAAAACAATTCTCCACTTAATAATTTTCCTATTTATATTAAGTGGTTTATTCTGCCAACTTAAACTTAAATATAATTGCTTCCCTCTTCTTTCAGCACACCCCTGCTGGGGCCTTCTGGTTACTAGAGTTCTCTATAAGACACTGGGTCCGTAGGTTGCGGGTTCAATTCCCGCTTAGGCTATTCTACATTTCTATTTATTTTTGCTACTTCCGCTACTCTAAAAATTCTATAAAAATATCCTAAAATTCCAGAAAAATAGTAGAATATTTCTAATAATTTATTTGGAAATTTTTGGGCGTTACAATCCCCCATACCTTATAAAAAGTTTGTCCTCGAACTTAGAATAACTCTGGGTACTTTTGTCTCATACTGGCTTCTGTCTCCCAAGTTGCCTCTTCTGCTGTGTGACTTTACCAAATGACTTTAACTAATGATACTTCCTTGTTCCGTAATTTCTTAACTGCTCGGTCTATTATCTGAATAGGCCGACTGTCATAGCTGAGGTCTTCGCGGACTTGTACCGGCTATGGCTCAATCACCTGTGTGGCATCTGGGATGTAATGACCCGACCCTCTTGGCCCATTTGGCGACCCTCGGGTCGTCGACCATCGACCCTTATGTCGTCGGCCCATTTGGCGATCTCTCATGTCATCGACCGACGACCCTTGGCCGTGCCGTTACTCACTAGGACTTTCCACCCCTGACAGTGGATTTTTGCCTCCCCCAGGATTCAAACTCTAAACCTCCAGGCTTAAGTATTAGAGCCTTTTTATTGTAACGACCCGACCCTCTTGGCCCATTTGGCGACTCATTTGGCGACCCTCGGGTCGTCGACCGTCGGCCCTTATGTCGTCGGCCCATTTGGCGACCTCTCATGTCGTCGACCGATGACCCTTGGCCGTGCCGTTACTCACTAGGACTTTCCACCCCTGGCAGTGGATTTTTGCCTCCCCCAGGATTCGAACTCTAAACCTCCAGACTTAAGTATTAGAGTTTATGAATCCTGGTAACCAAGTGAGATCATCTGCTAACTGGGCCAAGAGGGTCGGGTCGTTACACTGCTATCCTCTGAATAGTCAGTAAGTAGCTAACTGGTTAGACAGATTTTGCATATCAGGTTCAGGGGGAGAAATTAAAAAAAAAATTAAAAGTTTTCTTAAAAATATTTTGAAACTAACTTAGTTCATTCTTTTAATCTCAAAAGTCTTTCTGGTTTTAAAAATTAAACTTGAAAATTGGATCTACCTTAGTTAAAAATTTTTAAAAATTTTATGAACTAAGTTTTTAGAAATTAAAAATTTAAATATTACTTTTTACTTAGTGTTTGAAAGTTGGAAGTGCAAATAGAGTTCACTTAATATTGAAAATTTGATTTGAAAGCTAAAACTTTACAAAGTCAGTTGTTAAAAAAAAATTTTTAAAAATTGTTTCTTTTTCAAAACCTGATTTTACTTAGTTGGATTTTGAAAACTTTTTACAAACTAAGTTTTCCTTCAAAATAGTTCAATCTACAAAATTATTTTGAAAATTTTACTCTTATAAAACTTATGTTTTAAAGGTTTTGAAAATTTGATTAATTTTTTTCTTTAATAAATATATTACCTTTCTAACTTAACCATTTGGTTATAAAAATTTGGTTTTGAAAGCTATTTTTTTTTTAAAAGGTTAAGAGATACTTTTTAGAGTAAAACTATTTAATTTAACTCCCTTGAGTCGATCTGATTTATATTTACATTCCTTTTGCAAAGATTTTGTATTTTAGATCAATGCTTATTTTTGATGAATGCCAAAGGGGGAGGGTTAGGTGATTAAGTTAGCTAAAAAAAATTGAAATTAAAAACTAACTTAAAAACTTGTTAATGCTTATTTTAACTTGCATTTTACACTAACTTAACCAAGTTGTCATTCCATCAAAAATGAAGTGATTGTTGGTGCGGTTAGCACTAACGGTTGAACCCAGGTTTTGATGAATGACAAAATAGGTTAAGTTAGTCTTGTTGTTGATCTAACACTCTGATCGAGTGTGCAAGAGAAGTCCAGATAGGTCGACGGGCTGACCGAATGTTTGGCACGAAGCCCAGCTAGGACGACGAGCCGACCGGATAGCTGGCACGAAGTCCAAATGGGTCAACAGGCTGACCGAACGTTTGGCACGAAGTCCAGCTAGGTCGACGGACTGACCGGATAGCTGACACGAAGACCAGACGGGTCGAAGGGCTGACCGGACGTCTGACATGTAAGTGGAGGTAAGTCACTAGAGGGGAGTGACTGTGAGGACGCGTTCTCAGGAAGGGAACTTAGGCGCCGATCCGACTTAGAACCATCTCGAAACTCTAAGTCGAGATCTTGACTAGATTCCGGTCTCAGAGAGATGGAATCTAATTACTATCTTTCTTATCTATAAAACTGTGCTAACAATCTGTATTGCAGGGTATAATTGTCTCGGACTAAAACTTTGTCTTGCAGGAAGGAGTCTGCTGGAAAACTTGGGTCTGGGCACCCGGGAGGTACCCAGGCGCCCAAAGGTTCGGGCGCCTAGAGGCAAATTCTATCATCATTCGCGTCACCACCACGTGGAGCCTCCTGGTTGGGTCGGTTACATCATGATCGAGGTGCCCTGAAGGTTCTAGGTGCCCCGAGCCACCTATATAAGGAGGGTCAAAGGCTGAGCTCCTACAACAACTCACGATCTGCTCTTCTGCGCTCCTGTGACACTGTGAAAGCTCTCTGATAAATTGCTAGTTAGTTTGTAATTATTTTTTATTGTCGATTCTTTCATTTTCTAATAATTCCTGTACTTGTTTTGTAATCTAAATTTCAAATTATTAGTGATTACCCATCGAAAGCACCCTTGTGTGCGGGCCTTGGAGTAGGAGTCGACACAGGCTCCAAACCAAGTAAAAAATTACTTGTGTCATTTCCTTTTCGCTTTACTTATTCCGCTGCGTATTCTCGATAGTTTTTTTTAATCGATATTCACCCCCCCTCTATCAAACGTCTACGATCCAATAGACATAATATTACCAAACCAATACAAGATATCACAAGACAAAACTCCAAGTCAACATCGAATTATTACAATACAAAGATCACAAAACCAAAACATAAATAGCAAAGGAAACCAAAACCAGAAAATCTTCCTCAGATGTGACGTGGGACTGGCGGACAAATTCTCCAAGCGACTCCAAAAGTCTTTTACTTGCTACCTGGTGAAATAAACCAATTTACGGGTGGTGAGTACTAAGACTCAGCGGATAATAGAAAGATAGTGCATGAGTATAGTAAAGAACTAGAGATACAAAAGTATACAGTCTCGTAAGAAGAAATAACAGATAATACAGTGATATTATAATAAGGGTCCATACCTAAAACCATATCCTAGGCTAGTAATAGAAGGTCAGGTGTAGCAAAGACCTACTACAGTACAGCTCATAACTACATAGGTATCATGTGAGGTATATACATGTTAACCATAAGTAAGTCAGTGTCTAAACACATACCACAGGTATATATCTCAGCCTATGTAAACATATCAACATAAGTAAGCATCGACAACATAAATAAGCAATAACAGCATAAGTAAGCAACAACATCAGCAAGTATAATAATAACAGCGCATGCACGGATGGTCACTCCCACCCACCCCTCTGCACCATGACCCCTGTATGGTTGAGAGGCCGGGTTAGTGACAAACTATACACCACTCCAGCTACCACTACTCTCGAGTGGCCGAGGGGACAATTGCATAGTAGCTAACTAGCTACGTCTACGACAGGAGTCCCTGCTGCTCGTAACTCTAGCTATCACTACCCATGAGTAAGGGAGTGGGAGCACGACAAGACAAGCAGCACGTTCCAGCTACCACTACCCATGAGTGGCCGAGCGTGTGACCCTGGCCAATGACTCTCTCAACCACAAGGGAGACATGGTCGTCGGCATGCATGCAATGACATGATGCGTAAAATGCAGCAATCATCATATATATAAACAAAAATTAGGTATGCTATATGAAGTCAGCATGCTCAATAAGAAACATGAATAAATAGCAGTTAAAGCAAGTAAGCATGATATCTGGTATCTATATATATCCAATATCTAATATCTAGTATCAGGTGTCTGGTATCTGCCAAATATCATATAGACAGCAACAAGAGACTGTATAGATATAGAAATGAGTTTCTCAAAGATTGAGTGGATAAGTATCAAGCATAGGAAAAATACGAGTGGAGTCAAGATAAATACAGGAACTATCCAAAAATATAGCTCATGCACTAAGATCAATGTACTAAAGAGATAAAGCAAGAAGTACCCGCCTTTATACGTAGATCGTGTCAACCATCTTCAATAAATCCAAAAGATCGCATCCAACTCGAATCCTACAAATACAAGATACGAGACAAACCAAAGATCTATAATCAATATATCAACTATCAACTAATCTAAACCGATCTAAACTCTTCCTTCATATACTTCAATTTAATCCATAAACAACCCTACTATTAATCATGCTTTCACTACTAAATTCAACCAATCTCTAAATAACAAACTACAATTGATCACAAACTTCATCCACTCATAACTATTAATCAATCCAATCCACATCACGCTAATCACATCAAATGTAGACATGAAATTATCTTCGAAACTCACCTAAACCCGGATGATGAGTTGGTGATCCACAGCTCAAGATGTGTTTGCTGATGGAAATATGATCGTAGCGAGGTGAGGCTGTGGGTCTCCAAAACAAATACCCTAAAACAAAATCAATACATCCACAGTTAAGCATTAGATCTAGTTACTAATGTATAAACTTTAAACCGATAACTTACCCCCCAATCGATCCTCCACTTTTGGCCAGATTGGTACAAGGCAGTTTGGGAGATTCTGGCCTGGAGATTCATACTGGAATTGGGAAACAGAAACAGAATCCAGTGGAGAGAAAATCAAGACCTCATTGGCGGGAAGCCTCTCCGATCACGATCGCAATGGTGAAATCGAGAAAGCAACGATACGCTGGAAAACAGAAACTAGTAGTGATCTAGGTGATCGGGAGAAAGAAAGGGGAGCAGCGCTGGGTCATCATTTCTTGCACTCATGTGGCCAGAGGTGGAAGAGGATCAGCTGCCGATGATGGATCGACTCTCCCCCGGTCATCTGGTACCCTTCCAAGCCTTGCTATCCCATGACCGACTATGCGATGGCAACGGAAATCTGGAGCTAGGGCACGACCGAATAGGGGCTCGGGTGCTCGGTGCTCCCTGAGATTGGCAGATATGGAGACTAAGCTGATGGTGGTCGAACGACGACGACGTCAGGGAGGCGACGATCGGAATCTAAGGAGAGGGCGGTGACAAATCGTGAAAAAGAGAGGGATCGAGAGAAATCGCGGAGGAGATGGATCGGGGAAGAGGAAGGCTTCAGCATGGAGAAGTTTAGGGCATAGGTAAGGAAGAAGAAGAAAGAAAAATAAAAGGTAAAATGAAACGTTAAACTTAAGTATTTTTAATTAAATCTAAGGTTAGTTTCTCAATCAACTCCCTCTTTGTTGGTATTCCAAACATGTTTTTTCCCAAGCCCATAAATGTATCCTTGCAAAATACATCATACGATCTCCAAGAATTTCTAGAAAATTTTTAAAAATTCCTAAAAATTCCGTTAGGGTTATTCGTCCATTAAACCTTATTATTTTGTTATTATTTGAGTACTGTATTTTACACTAGACTTCTTAATTGATTATTTTAACCTTAACCAAGCTCTATTAAACATATTATCAAACAAACATCAAAACCTTATAGGTCGATTGCATCAACACTATAATTGGATCTATTTCAAGTGCTATAGATTTCTAAAGTATCCCAGAGTCTATATGTGCCTAGAGATATTAGCTTGAAGTTATTAACAATAGTGATCAAAAGGTTTTCAAAGTTTATAACTTTAAATAATTGACACATATACATAATTTATCACAGGGATGTCAGAACTAGATATGAACATCATAAATATATTTATTGCACTACTTTCTTCCATTACATGTCAATTTTTTAAAAATCTAAATTCCATAAGTTCATTAATGAATTTTGATTAAAACTTATTAATGGACCTAAAAAACTTTGATTGAATCTATTCTAACTCTTGTGAATTTTTGAGTGCTTCGGAGTCTAAATATATATATTTTTATTATTTAAAAAAAATTAACATCACAACAATACTTGTGTTTATGTTTAAATTATGGTGCTGATTTAAGTATTACTGTGATATTGATTTTTAAAAATTAGTATTATAGCAATACTAGTGTGTTAAGCTATGATGTTGATATTTAAATTTCGATGCTAATTTTTAAAAATTAACACTAAAATATTTTTTATTCCATTTTATTAATAAAATCAATTTTCATTATTAATTTAATTTAATTTTTTTATTCTTTCATAATTATATATCAATTTTTTATTAATTCCTTTTATATTTTAAATTATAATTTAAAAATATTAAATTAACAATAAATAAATTTAAAGGAGTATTTATTAAAGTTTAATTTAATTTAAAAAAACAGAAGAAAGGAAATAAGGCATAGGTAAGAAAGGAAAGATCTTGCACTCATTAAGAAGAGAAAGAGAAGAGATAAAGAGATAAAGTTGAGAGGGATGAAATTTTAGGTATTCTCAAATTTAAAATTAAATTAAATAAAATAATTAATTTTGTAATATAATCTTGATTATATTACAAGACAGATTACATCCTATCAAACATAGTTCCAAATAAATAAAGGAGAAAGACAGATTATATTTTTAGTATAGTTCCAAGTAAATAAAAACCCTTCCCTTTCTTGCGACCTCTTGCGCTTAGTCCTATTCCGGCCGTCACCTCCTCCGTCTCCGACGGACACAGAAGCCTACTCACACCCTGCTTTTTCTCTTCTCCGCGCTGAAAGCCTGAAATCCGTATTTAAGATCGCGAGCAGCACCGTACCGTCAGAGCCTTCGCTTTCGCGAGACTCATCTCCTTTCATCTGGAGCAGTCCACATGTCATTCTGCAAGAGGTTACATCACTCTCCAGTCTAGCAACATCACTTCCCCTCTTCTCGACCTCGAGTTCAATCAGAGCAAGCGCCGCCGAGGACTCTTCTACGATTGAGTTAGCATTCTTTTTGGATTTAGGCTAGTGGTGTTTGTTGTTCAAGGGACTTCTAATGATTAATTGTTGTATGCATAGGTTGAACCTCGGAGTATTCCATTGGGAGTTGAATTAGCAGCAACACGACACCATCAACTCGGATGCTTGAGGTGGGTTCCTATCCATGTTTGGTATCAGCCATAATTGATAAGTAACACATAACAACAAACAACAACAACAATCATATAAACTCACGACCTACTCTGCTAGGAAATCAGAGAAAAGGATGAAAGAAGGGGATGGAAGATCACTTCGAGGAATTAACCTCCAATAATGATCAATTTAGGGAGGAATATTGTCAATATAAAATTACTAATAAATCTAATTTCTAATTTTTTAAAAAGGAAAAAAAATAATAAATCTAATGACCTATTTTAAATGATTTAAAAGAGAAAATTAATAATAAACCTATTGACCTATTCTAGAATAGGATAATATCTTGAAGTGGATATTTGAATATGTCTATTTGACAATCTTATCATCCTGTTTTTCTTCAAAAACAATCTTGTCCTTATGCTGATCTCTCTCTCTCTTTCTCTCTCTCTTTCTTTTTCTTTTGATGATTTTCATAAAATATCTTCTTATTGTGGACCAATTGAGATCTCTTTGTGATAAAGACAAATAAGCTTTTAAGATTCTTTCCATAATTGTGAAAAGCGCGTGCCTAGGCGCAAGGCGTAGTCAGGTGCGCCATTTACGCTTGAGTAGTGACTAGTGACCCAGGCACAATACTTGAAAGAAGCGTGCTTAAGCACGTGCCTTTTGAGAGGTTAAGGCATGATTGCCCTTGTCTTATTGAAGTGATTTTTTTTTTTTAAAGCCCAACCTAGACTTTTAAGTACCCTTTAAATTAATTAGGTTGTATGCATGCGACACTTTTTTCTAGCATGACTCTTCCTCTCCCCTAGAAAATGAACATAAACCTTTAATTAGATTGCATACATGCGACATATTTTTCTTGCATGAGCCCTAGAAAATGAATATCAATCTCCCTTGCAAACTAAATTCTCTTTGCGTGGCTCTTCAATATTTGAAGTTGTTTTTTCTTTAATTTGAAATTTGAGTTTGATTATCAAGATAAACTATTTTAATATTTGAATGTTAGTGAATTTTATATTTACACTATTGTTTAATAGTTTCTTGATTATAATTTTGTTAGCGAAATATGCACACAGAATTTCTTATATATATTTGAATTGTATAAATTTATCTCCAAAATGCCTTACTTCGTTAAGGTGTGCGTCTCACTTTACGCCTAGCGCCTCAAACCCTATAACACCTGTGCGCTTTTGGGTGCTTTATGCTTTAAATAACTATGATTCTTTCTTAAATTTGAAAAATTCCTTTGATGATAAGCGGTATTGTGTTAGTTTTTTGAATGTTTATGAGCATGCCAATATTTTCTTTTACTTCACTTAGTCTTGCGTTTAGTCATCTTCGAGTTACGATAAAAGAATACTCGATGTCATATCTGATGTCGTCGATAATGATAAGGTATCATTGTTTTGCTCTCTTGAATGAAGTAGAGAGTATTGTAGATGAAGTGATTTTAATTATTGGATCGCGATGATTGTGGTAGATGAATTAAGGGTAGTAAATGAACCGAACGTTTATGAACAAGCTTATTGCTTGGCTTGGTAAGAGCATGTTTATGCTCGTTCCATACACACGATCAATTAAATGAATAAGCTCGAATAACTCTTTAAATTAAACAAATAAACATGAACACATATGTGTTCAGCTCGGTAATGTTCGTGAATAGCGTTCGTGAACAATGTTCATAAATGTGAATCATGTTTATCAATAAAATTCTTATCAACATGCTAAATAAACAAAAAAAATTTCAAAACGAACAAATAAGTTTGTATTATCAAACTCAATAACCAACCTAACAAACTTAATATATAAAAATTTCAAACAATCAAATAAACTTAAATTGAGAGCTTGATAACATCTAAACGAACCAAACTCAAGCCAAACTTGAACCAAACTTAAGCTTATAAAGAAGAAACCAAGCCAAGCTTGAATAATTATTTAAAAACTTGGTTCATTTTAGGCTTGACTTGATTACCTTATCAAACAAACTTGAACACCACAAAGCTTGACTCAACTTGGCTTGTTTATAGACCTAGATAACCCTAGATGAATTCTTCTTATCACTATCAATGTTTATGTCTTTGTATGAATCACTTTTATAATTGTCTTTTTGTTGTTAGTGAATCCTTTTACCTTTTTTGTTTGTGGAATTTGTAACCTTTCTAAGGCATGAACTATATTGCCATTGTGTCATCTTGTACTTCATCGACACTTTCTTATATTTCACCTTTATGGAGATCATATTCTTCCATTGAGTTTTCTATTGGTTCAACCACCAATATTTCTCTTTTTCATACATTGATGACTTTAATGTTACTTGTTATTTCTCCGTGCTTCCTTATTAGTCTTCTCTTCTTGTAATCGTATAAAAGATAATGCAACTTTTACAATGCTAGGATAGTACATCTTAATCTCTTTTTAGATTTAGGTTGAAGTCTTTAAATAAAAATGTTCAACAATTTTCACTCTGACTAATCACGATTTGCTTAAAGAGTGGTATTTTGCTATTTTTGTCATAATTTGCTAATTTTTGGATAACTCCTCATCTACATTGTCATATGCATTATCATATGAGATGATGACCGTGTATAAATTCCTCCAATGATGTAGGTTTATGGTGTGACTTGAATGTACCAAGACTATCAAATTGCCTCCCTTTCCAAATATAGAAAAGTTATCTCCACCTTTGAATCATTTGGCATGCTATGAAGGAGAAAAAATCTCTCATCTCTCAAAACCTATCTAACAGGGTCTCTTCTTCTTCTCCAATAAGGGAATTCATCTCTATAGGATCTCCAGTTTGTTGTTATATGAAATTTTCCTATCATCGTGTTAGAATTGACTAAACATTTTCCTATCTATGACATTATCCATGATAATGTTATGAATTTTTATCTTTATATAAAATAACGAGTTAGATCTGCTATGTTATATGAAGCAGAATGTTAGACTATGAAGTGAATACCCGAACAAAAAATGAGAGTCTCATAGACAAGGATGTTAAAATGGATGTGCGAACATACGAGCAGTGTTCTAAATGGCATTGCAAGCGGCCGCCTAAACCCTAGGCAGCGCCTCGGTAGGAGGCAGACCTCACTCGTCTCGCTTTTGTCGGAGGTGGCCTTTTATGGCGGGTCAAACACGTAGGTTAAAAAAAAATTTTCGTTTCCTTCCCCTTTCGCCTCCTTCCACCTGCCTCGTCACTTCGCAGCTGCTGCCCGTCGCCGTTGTCACCCGCCACTGCAGTCATTAGCTAAGGTTTTAAAAAACCTAATTTTGATGGATAGATAGGATAAAAAAATGAGAATATTAGAGAGAAAGTCAGGTTGCACCTATTGAGAGAAAACTTTGAGAGACATTTAAAATGATATGGACACATACTTGGCATCTAATAGATACTCCAATTAGGCGATATGAGGCGATGACAGATATACACATCAATTGAGGAAGAGAGAGCAAGGAAAACTTTGTAAGTAACTATAAATTAGAATAATATTTATTTAAATATAGATGAGAATATAGTAGGAGATCAAACTTAATGGCGTAGGAGGATTCATGCCACTTTCACTAACAAGAGTTCGTAATGTGTTTCGTGTGTCGATGTTGCGGAGATATGTTATCGATCTGTTGCATGTGCTAGAGAGTTTGACGACACCTCTCTATCTAGACACTACTTACGAGGAACATCCACTCCATATCTTGGAGCACAAAGAACACCAACTTCGAAAGAAGAGGGTGCGTCTAGTGAAAGTAGCGTGGCAACATCATACTTATCGAGAGACTACTTAGAAACATGACGAAGACATACGAGAATGATTTTCTCACTTTTCCCTTTAAATGAACTGAAAAAAATTTGGAGGACCAAATTTCTTTTTAGGAGGGTAGGATGTTATATTTGTTAAAATAATAATAAAAATAATAAAGAGTGCGATTACAACATTTTAAATTTCTTGAACCTTTTTTGCAAAAGTATGATTAAAAAGTAAATCTTTAACTTTTTTTTTTCCCCTTTCTCCTCTTGTGACCTCTTCTTTTGCCTTAAAGAGCCGACAGTTTTATAATTTGCTAATTTTTGGATAACTCCTCATCTACATTGTCATATGCATTATCATACTCTTGAGGGATGAAAGGGGTGAAAAGACCATCTATAAATTTCTCCCATGATGGAGGTCTATGGTGTGACTTGAATATATTAAGACTATCAAAGAGCCTCTCTTTCCAAATATAGAAAAGTTATCTCCACCTTCGAATCATTTGGCATGCTATGAAGGAGAAAAAATCTCTCATCTCTCGAAATCCATCTAGCAGGGTCTCTTCTCCAATAAGGGAATTCATCTTTATAGGATCTCCAGTTTTTTGTTATATGAAATTTTCCTATCATCGTGTTAGAATTGACTAAACATTTTCCTATCTATGCCATTGTCCTTGATAATGTTATGAATTTTTATCTTTATATAAAATAACGAGTTATAAAGGGGAGCCTTGGCGCAATGGTAAAGTTGTTGCTTTGTGACGAAAAGGTCACGGGTTCGAATCTTAGAAACAACCTCTTGTAAAAAAACAGGGTAAGGCTGTGTACAATGGATCCTTCCCCGAGACCCCGCATGGCGGGAGCTTCGTGCACCAGACTGCCCTTTTTTATATAAAATAACGAGTTATACCTGCTATGTTATATGGAGCTGAATATTAGACTATGAAGTGAGTACACGAACAAAAAATGAGTCTCATAGATAAGGATGTTAAGATGGATGTACGAACATACAAGCAGTGTTCTAAATGGCATTGCAAGAGGCCGCCTAAGCCCTAGGCAGAGGCAAAACCTCACCCGCCATGCTTTTGTTGGAGTTGGCCTTTTATGGCGGGTCAAATGCGTAGGTTAAAAAAAAACTTTTGTTTCCTTCCCCTTCCGCCTCCGTCGACCTGCGGTTGCCTGTCGCCATTGTCGCCCACCATTGCAATTATTAGGTAAGGTTTTCAAAAATCTAATTTCGATGGATATATAGGATAAAAAACGAGAATATTAGACAGAAAGTCAGGTTGTACCTATTGAGAAAAAACTTTAAGACACATTTAAAATGATATGGACACATACTTAGGCATCTAATAGATACTCCAATTAGGTGATATGAGACGATGACAAATACACACATCAATTGAGGAAGAGAGATCAAAGAAAACTTAGTAAGCAACTATAAATTAAGATAATATTTATTTAAATATAGATGAGAATATAGTAGAAGATCAAGTTTAATGACATAGGAGGATTCATGCCATTTTCACTAACAAGAGTTCATAATGTGGTTTGTGTATGATGTTGCAGAGATATGTTTTTGATCCGTTGCATGTGCTAGAGAGTTTGACGACACCTCTCTATCCCGACACTACTTATGAGGAACATCCACTCCATATCTTGGAGCACAAAGAGCACCAACTTCGAAAGAAGAGGGTGCGTCTAGTGAAAGTAGCGTGATAACGTTATACTTATCGAGAGACTACTTAGAAGCATGACGAAGACATACGAGAATGATTTTCTCACTTTTCCCTTTAAGTGAACTGAAAAAAATTTGGAGGACCAAATTTCTTTTTAGGAGGGTAGGATGTTATATCTGTTAAAATAATAATAAAAATAATAAAGGGTGCGATTACAACATTTTAAATTTCTTGAATTTTTTTGCAAAAGTATGATTAAAAAGTAAATCTTTGACTTTTTTTTTTTTGCCCCTTTCTCCTCCGTGACCTCTTCTTTTGCCTTAAAGAGCCGACATTTTTATAATTTGCTAATTTTTGGATAACTCCTCATCTACATTGTCATACACATTATCATATGGGATGAAAGGGGTAAAAAGATCATCTATAAATTCCTCCCATGGTGTAGGTTTATGGTGTGACTTGAATATATTAAGACTATCAAAGAGCCTCCCTTTCCAAATATAGAAAAGTTATCTCCACCTTTAATGAAGCATGCTATGAAGGAGAAAAAATCTCTCATCTCTCGAAATCCATCTAGCAGGGTCTCTTCTCCAATAATGGAATTCATCTTTATAGGATCTTCAGTTTGTTGTTAATATGAAATTTTCCTATCATCATGTTAGAATTGACTAAACATTTTCCTATCTATGCCATTATCTATGATAATGTTATGAATTTTTATCTTTATATAAAATAACGAGTTAGACCTGCTATATTATATGAAGTCGAATGTTAGACTATGAAGTGAGTACACGAACAAAAAATGAGAGTCTCATAGATAAGGATGTTAAGATGGATGTACGAATATCCGAGCAGTGTTTTGAATGACGTTGCAAGCGGCCGCCTAAACCCTAGGCGGGAGGCAAACCTCACCCGCCCCGCTTTTGTCGGAGGTGGCCTTTTATGGCGGGTCAAACACGCAGGTTTAAAAAAAAAAACTTTGTTTCCTTCCCCTTCCGCCTCCTTCCACCCGCCTCTTCACTTCGCAGCTGTTGCTCGTCGCCGCTGTCGCCCGCCACCGCAGTCATTAGGTAAGGTTTTCAAAAACCTAATTTCGATGGATAATAGGATAAAAACCGAGAATATTAGACAGAAAGTTAGGTTGTACTTATTGAGAAAAAACTTTGAGAGACATTTAAAATGATATGAACACATTCTTAGGCATCTAATAGATACTCCAATTAGGCGATATGAGACGATGATAAATACACACATCAATTGAGGAAGAGAGATCAAAGAAAACTTAGTAAGCAACTATAAATTAGGATAATATTTATTTAAATATAGATGAGAATATAGTAGGAGATCAAGTTTAATGACATAGGAGGATTCATGCCACTTTCACTAACAAGAGTTCATAATGTGGTTTGTGTATGATGTTGCGGAGATATGTTTTTGATCCGTTGCATGTGCTAGAGAGTTTGACGACACCTCTCTATACTGACACTACTTATGAGGAACATCCACTCCATATCTTGGAGCACAAAGAGCACCAACTTCGAAAGAAGAGGGTGCGTCTAGTGAAAGTAGCGTGGTAGCGTTATACTTATTGAGAGACTACTTAGAAGCATGACGAAGACATACGAGAATGATTTTCTCACTTTTCCCTTTAAGTGAACTGAAAAAAATTTGGAGGACCAAATTTCTTTTTAGGAGGGTAGGATGTTATATATGCTAAAATAATAATAAAAATAATAAAGGGTGCGATTACAACATTTTAAATTTCTTGAATCTTTTTGCAAAAGTATGGTTAAAAAGTAAATCTTCGACTTTTTTTTGCCCCTTTCTCCTCCCGTGACCTTCTTTTGCCTTAACAAGCCGACATTTTTATTTTCCCTAAACCCTAAATTTCCTCATTCAACAAAAAAAACTCTCTAGCGGCCACAACCTCTTGTTGTTGCCGCCTTGCACCACCATAGCCTTGCAACGCCACCGCTGCCATAGCTTCACGACACCACCATCGTCCGTGCTATGCTATTGCTTCGCAACACTACTCTGCAATGTTGTCGTCATCTTAGCCCCATAAAGCCACTACTTTCGACATTTGCTATTGTGGTTGTTATCACCTTCATAGGCAGCTTCATACTGTCACAATCTCCATGGCATGTTAGAAGCAGCCATTGCCCATGCCAGAATCAATCGACGCCCATGTTGGAAGTATCATTTACCATGCTAGCTAGCCATTGTTAGCATTGTTGTTGCTTGCTACCAGCGATGTTGTGCCGCCCCACCTAGCACTAAATAGGAATTGATTGACCTTTTCACGGTAAGGTTTCTTTGCTTGCTACTAAAGGTTTCTATTGTATCACTTAGTGATTAATATAATTAAATTGTGATTGAGGAGTTTCTAATGGACCTTTATTTAGGACAGCAACTATAGCCCAGTGCTTGAGTTTACAATGTTTGGGACTTATGATTCCCAAGGAGGTGGATTGGAAATATGAGTTAGAAGTGACCATGGAGCCTCAAGGCACATAATATAACATACGGTGGAATTTCTTTATTCAAGGTGGAGTTTTCTTGCTTGTTTCACTTTCATACCTTGTGCACGATGAATTCTGTTAAAATAGATTTAATTCTAAAGCATTTGAAAATGAATTCTTTATATGATCTTATTTCTTCTCTTGTTGATCAATATATGCTTTCACATTGCTGGTCCTTATTTGATCTTATTGTTACTCATCCCTTATTGTTCTTTTTAAAATTTGTTTGACATAATTAAAATAGAGATTTAAAGAACATGTGTATCAATAGTAATATTTTAATAGAATATGAATTATTCTAAAAATTTGAGAGAAAGTTTAAGATGTAATTAGATATCCAAATAAATAAAGTAATTGTTATATGATTTATATTTGACGTTTTGAAATGAGTTGCGTGTTATCTGTTCTAAGTTAAGAAAACTATAAACGAACTACTTTAACCGTAGAGTTTCAACTCTACGATTTAAAAGGGGTTGTGTCAACCTTATGCTAAATTAAGAGAATGATGAATGTAATACTAGAGGTTTAGAACTTCGGCTCCGTCCTCTAAAAGAGCAGTGTGACTACTTGTAATTTGGGTTTCAACTCCACTCTCTAATAGTCGTGTGATTCCTTGTAGTCTTGAGCTTCGGTTTTGCTCTCTCATATTTTGCATGATTACTTGTAGTATAGAGTAGTTGACTCGTACACAAAGAGTTGTGTTATAACTTATAGTTTAGAGCTTCAACTTCCCCCTTTAAAGGAGCTACGAGACTACATATAGTTTAGAGTTTTACCTTTATCTTTTAAGAGTTGCATGATTATTTGTAGTCTTGAACTTTGACCCGGAGTTGCGGGTCGTTCACCCTATCTATACGATGCATACATATGATGTATTTCGTTAAGAGTGGATTGCAGGTTGTTCACTCTCATATACGATGTATCTTTTTTTGGTGGGTTGCAAGTTGCTCACCTTTATATTTACATTTATACATAATGTGTTAAAGACGAATGATATGGAGATATAATTTGTAAATCATGTATATTTTCATACACATCTTATCTCCACTTTGCACTTTGTGCTTAGTCTCCTTTTTCTTTGACCTCTAGGTTAGTGCTATAACATCAGTAGAGTGACTTTAGAGGTATTCATGTAGTTTAGTAAGTTTTTCTCTATATTTTGCTTTGACAGTTGTTACAGTTGGTGGAGAGCGAATCTAGTGTCGCAGCAAGCCTAGCTTTTATGGGGCGTGACAATATGGTATCAGAGCCGTGGTCTAGACTGGATGCTGGGTGGCCTTGAACGGAGTTGAGGGGAGGCTCGAAACAGGTCAAAAGTGACTAGATACTTACGAAGAGGTCTGAAGCAGGTCAAGAGTGATCGGATGCTTGAGAGGAGGTCGGACCATGAGAATAATAATAGTCTTTCATTTGAAGAGAGGATTGTTGGGAATACAATCAAAGTCTCACTTTGGAAATATATGAAAAAATCATGAGTTTAAACGATGAAAGATATTTTCATTGGTATGAGACCTTCTGGGTAGAACTCAAAAATAAATTAATAAGGCTTAGGTCCAAAGTGGAGAATATCATATCGTTGTAAAGATATGTGAAATCTTTTGGCCTTAACAAGTGGTTATGTTAGGTTCATGCAAGGTTGTCGGTACCTATAGGACTGGGGTTGATTCCCATTAGGTGTGGAATGTCCTATTGGTTGCCTCAACCCCTCCTTGCATGCGCTACTGTTGTTGGACGAAGCCTCTATGATTTACCTCCCTTCTAGATAAGGGGGTACCTTGGAGGGATTGTCGAGGTGATAGTTTCACTTTTTGCTGCCAATGATTTAAAATCTTGTACCGTTCTTGTTGAAGAATTGTTTCGATAAATTATGATACTACTTGGCATTAAGACAATGTCTCTCGTGTTGAGTATTATTTGTGTTAACACTCGACATCTCTTTTTTATCATTATTTTAGAGCTTTCCTTTAAACTTTAAAAGTACTTTGCGATCAAATAAAAAACATTAATGTCCTTCTCTATTTCAACGATCCTGCTTGTTTCTTATATAAATCATCGCTGCCAACCCCTCTGTCCTTTTACAAAAACAATCCTCATATTTAAAACTTTTAGTTACAACTAATTTGTCATCTCCTATATCTTAACAATTGTCTTATTACATTTGTTACTACTAAACTAAAACTCTACCCATGGAGAATACTCCATCATGCCAGTCCCAAGCAGGGATATATGAGGAGGGATGCATTAAGCCGCTAGCTATGTATGGATCATCATAAGCAAATTTAGCAATTGGTAAAATATAATTCTATTTTTCTAATTTCATATCCACCACTTGACGCCTAAGAATATTTCCAACCAGTGTTCTAAAACGCGGGCTAGGCGGCCGCCTAGGCGCCGCCTAGTCGCTGTGCGGCGGCCCTCGGCGGGCCTCGGCGGGCCTCGTCGGCCCTAGTCATCGTCGCGGCACGTCTCCGGCGACGCCGGACGCGTCCGCAGCCGCCGGACGCGTCTTAGGACGCGTCCGACAGCATCGCGTGATGCTTCCAGCGGCGCTGGAAGCTTTCCGCGACGCTTCCGGCGCCGCTGGAAGCAACGGCAGACTTCGCCGGACACGTCCGGCGGAGCTTCCGGCGGCGCCGGAGGCCTCCCGCGAGGCACCGGTGGCAGCCGGTGGCGTCCGCGCTGTCGCGCGAGTCGCGAGTCTCGCGACAGTGTTGCGTCGCGAGACGGCGTTTTTTGTTTTTTGTTTTTAATTTAATAAATTCAAACAATTCCTTTAAAATTTAAATATATTTAAAATTTATTTTTTTAATAAATTTTATTAATTGATATAAAACAAATTTAAATATATAAAATTCCATTATTAATTTTATAATTTATTATTTAATATTTATATAATCACTAATCAGATTTTAATATATAAATAATATATTTAACTTTTTTAATAAATAATATTAAATATTAATTTATATATTAACAGATTTAAAAATTATAATAAATATTATCATTTATCAGATATTCAGATTTAAAAAATAAAATTTTTTTAGCATACATAGTTAGATCTCCATTGCTATGAAATTATTTAAAACAACATTTAGATTTGTATATGACATTATCCACAGTCCACATGAAACAAGGAATACCGAGGAATCCGCCTAGCGCCGCCTAGTCCCCGCCTAGGCGGCCTAGGCGCTAGGCGCTAGGCGCTGGTCCGCCGCCCGACTAGCGCCTAGCGAATTTTAGAACCTTGTTTCCAACTATGTTTGACAACCTCATATTTGTCCATCAATCTGGTGGAATGCAGATGACAACATAAGTTAGGCTCCAAACCATCGAGTTTTTAAAAAATAACTAACTGCACTACAAGGTAATGCAGTCTAACAATCTCCTAAAAAACAAGTTGGTTAATAAAATCATTTATTTTATTGAGAGGAATAAAATGCACAATTTTCGAGAACCTATCTACAACTCCAATTGTTTGTTTTATTTGCAAGGAATGAAATGTCATTTTCAAACACATACCTATATCCTCTAAAATGTAGTCATTTCTCCAGGTAACCCTTAAATGGACTTATGACGTTTGATACCCAGATCAGATACTTGTAGAATCCAATGCAATATCATAGGGTGATTATTTATATAATTCCACAACCATAGTGGGCCATGGTGCAGTCGACCTCAGCAAAAGAACATAACTTCTTTGCTGCCTATGAATCTTCTTCCATCACATGACTCCTGATGTAGATTTACAGTTAAAAGTAGAGCTCAAATAGTCCATATTGGAATATGCTTCAATCTGTATGTTTTAAAGTAAACGTTTGGTACAACCTCTGGTTTTGGAAAGTCTAGCAATGTAAGCATACTTCATGTTTGTAGCATGGGTTTAGGTATTGGCACAACTTTGAGAAACACATAATGTTTTACTTGCATAATGTAGATTTTGCTCGCTTTTATAGTTTCTTATCCTTTATATATGTGTTAGAAAACGTCTGTTGTTATCACAGGGTAGCTATCATCTTTAGGATGTCTGGAAGTTCTTCTATCAAGAATGAACTTGAACCTGATTTTCATGGTTATTACAAGCACCATTTCTTGGAGCTGTTTCCTCAAAATGGTGGTCATGTTTCACCTCCTTTCGAGTCAGATTTGGATCCACTTTTAGGATACCAAACAGGAGAGGCTGAAACAGTTATTACTCCAAAGAATTGTGAGACTGATAAAAGTTATCATCCTCCCATATCGTTCTTTGCCAGAGTAATTGGTGAAGAGCTTTCAGAATATAAGAAAGAGACATTGAAGGCAATACTACACCAGACTGTGGTTTGTCTTAATCAGGAAGCAGATGAGGTGCATTTCCATTAAACTTCTTCATTCTGCTACTATGACATTGTTTTCCTTGTAAAATCTAGAAAATTTTCATGATAGGTTTGGATATACAAGTAGTGTTTCAGAACCAATCTCTTCAAATGATAACCTCAACTTTGATCCTTGTGATTGTATTCTTATTATATACATTTATTTCCAAGTTTCATGTCATGCCTACTGATGCATTTATAATAACCAATTTGTTCTAAAAGTCCTTGTTTTTTTTTTTTGCTGTTCTTGATAAGAACTCAACAAGGTTTTAAAAGATATCTATAACCCCTATTACCCATTCGGAAACTGGTTGCAGATATTTCGCCATATCCTAGCAACTCTCCAAATCTCATCAGATCTGCAGGCGAAAGAGCAGTTGCCATGTAATTCAACTTTCTTCATTAAAGAGACCAGTGAGCTTCTTGGTAGTAAGAAGAGAAAGTCGTCTTCTTCTCCTGACAAATGTGAAAGTTTCTCTAACACTCTCAATTTCAATTCTCAGGTTGTTAAAAAGGTACTTTAGAATTATATCTTATATTTAATCATTATTGATACTGTCCTCTGCTTGCAACTGATTTCTCTTTCGTCTATCTGATGCTTCGGATTAACATCCTGACTTATTGCTTGTGATATATAAAATTGCATGCAACCTAATGTCCCTATGCCTTTATTTCTATGACTATCTCTACCTTCCATGGTTGCACTAATTAAGAAGACTCTGGCCCCTCGGGATGGTACGGTGGCTGAGGCATGGGGTGTTACCACATTAGGTCTTGGAGTCGAAACTCGGCGTGTCCGAGCATGCCTTCTCCCATACCTTGGCCACTGCACTATTGGCTAGTACCCACTCGTGATTTATCTCTTCTGTGTTAGCCTAGGAATGGATTGGCAAGGGCGCTAGGGTGAGCAAATCGCCTTTTGACACACTAATTAATTAAGAAGAATTTGAAAAATTAGGCTTCTAACATAATCATGTAATTTGTTGAGGGTACTAATGTAATTTTTTTTTGATGAGTTTGTACTCTTGCATTAATGGAGCCTTAGCTAGCTGTTCCTTATGTGGACTAACATTTAAAGATCTATGATCCATGGTATAAGATGTTGATCCATGCCGGTCGTCATGGGTGGAATTTATAGTTTTGCTCATCAATATGCACAACACCGGGCTTGAAGCTATGAGATTGCAGAGGCCACTGTGACCTCGTGGTAGGTCGTACAGGTTGCAAAGGCCGCTGTGACCTTGCAGCGAGTCACACAGGTCGATCGTGAGGCCGTTGCGACATCACGGTGGGTTGTAGATGCCGTTGCAATGTCACAGCGATGGATGATAACATGATGTTATCAACATCTTTTTAAAATTTTCAGTTTTTTTTTTTCCATTTTCTGTATTATTTTATTTTTGTTTCCACAAAAAATTGCTTTCCCTTTGTTAATTTTTTTTCTTTATCTGTCTATGGTTTCCTTCATGTGTCCACCAGGTAAAGAAAAAGTCTCATAAAAGATGAAGAAAGCAATAATTTAATATAATATAATTTGTAACCAAACAAAATATAATATTAATAATGAATTAAATTATCATATATTTAAATTTAATTTAATTTTAAATTTTTTATAATAAATCCAAATTAAATTCAATGTAAACTTACTTGATTGTGTTATGTTTAATCCATTTTTACTCAATAAGCATTAAATATTTCATGAAATAATATGAAATTTAGCTCAATAGTAAGCATCTATAATAATCATCTACAACCATAATAATCAAATATTATATTTTATATTTAAAAAGCTACTAAAATCACCTCATCATGGTGTGTTATGAAACTGTATTATTCCAGTTATAAACCGAAACTCCGACACGCCTTGAAATTTTAAAGCTTGTATGACCTACCTTTTCATTTTTTATATTTCTAGAAAACTGTATTGTCAAGTAGTAGATGAACCTTGATCAGATTCGATATAAATCCTATTCATAAAACTCATCTCGAAAAGCCTTCCCGGTCTGAAAATGTGCGTTTGCTACACCTGCAAATCTTAGATATTTGGAAGGAGGAGTGGAATTGCATTGGCACTTGCCATGGAGTTTGGCTATGTAACTCACAATAGAGGATGAAACAATTTTCTTTTGTACTTGAGCTCTAAAAGGAGTAAACCACTTGAGATTATATAGACATGTTCATCTGAACCCTACAAATATTGTAGATATTAGGTGAGCCATGAACTTGGATTGCTTTTAGTATATAGTTGATATTTAATTTAATCTCGTGTAGGTAGTTTAATCATTAGGAATTAGGTTAGAGTCCTACTATGTATGGATGTAATTTTAATTATTTGGGATTATGTTAAGTCTTGTATATGGATATAAGTTTTTTCAATTTTTTATTGATTGTTATTTTTATTCTTAACTTGGTACTGGAGCAGATCAAATCTTAGGGTTCTAGTCTTTTTCCTCCAACCACACCCAATTTGTTCATGTTCCATCCACTTAAGACTGTTAGTTGATGTCATTGAAGCTGCTGCAACAAGAGGTTCTCCCTTTGATGACTGTTCTCCAACTGCCACATTGTGAGGATGTGTCTATATAATTCTGCTCTCCCATAAATTCCCTTTTGCCTCGTTACCACACTGCAACAACAAGCAATCTCCCCTGCAAATTACCTTTCCAGCTATTTGGCAGTCAAAGTAAACAAGACCACAGCCATTCTTTGCGGTTATTGTGCAATCTCTGCTCTCACAGCGTTCATTTCTGTTTTAAAAAAGGTAGATCCGCTACTTTAACGGACCCCCCTAGTGTCTCTAAGCAGAGGCTCCTTTTTGTGTCTCATCATCATCCTACCCTACCATCATTTTTGTGCCTCTACCAAAATGCCCTGCTGTACCATCACTAATTGTTTGACATTGACAGTCAACATGGCAACCTCTCCCTCAATATCTCAAGGTATAACCCTTCGTCATTGCGCCTGATTTTTCTCCTACCCTGCAAACAATGTTTGTTGCCAGATATTTGTCTGTTACGTTTTCCGTTAGTGTGAGCTTGTCAGTCATCGCTCTTGATTTCGAGTGCCTCATAACCCTTCCCCTTTTCCAACCCCTTCATTTAAATTTCACTCGTAATGCCCACCTCTTATTGATTTCAGAAGAGCAAACTAGTTTCATGCAGGTGCCCACCTAGTGGGCCTTGTGTCTTTCCTCTAGCACCAGCTACATAGTTTGCCTCCTCTATCTCTTGTTCAAAGTTTAATTCTTTGTTTGTCATGCTCTTAGCCATATGTTGCCCTTACCACGACTTCACTTCTATACTCCAGCCAAAAAAATTTGACAATCTTGGAGGAAAGATAGTACATGTCTTAACAATACTCCAGCCTCTTCCCTCTTTATTCAGTTTATTATGTGCTACTTGTATGCACCACTTCAAAGAGAAGTGCACTGGCGAGATTTATTCTTGAGATCTCTCTTCACTTCTTCACTTTTTTTTTATTCTCTTTGTTGATTTGTTGATCTGTTAAGAAACAAATGTTCCTTCAAATCTTTATTTTCCTACATGTATTTTCATTTCACCAAGTTCATGTCTTAGTCTGCAATTACTATTTTACGTAAAAGCCAGAGATGCATATATACTCATCTTGAGAAAAGTGTTAAAAGTTATTAGGCTAATAGTTTTATTGTAGTGGATATAGTCCCACATTAGATATTTTTAGTGTTTTATTACTTAGTCCTAGAAGCACTATGTATGTATTTCTTATCAATAAAACAGGCAATACGATATTTTCTTCCCCTAAATTGAACATTTTTATCCTTTGCTGATCCACAACAAAATCTTATTTCTTCATCGTCTACATCCTCTTTCAATCGCAAAGAAAAGAACATGAGATAATTCTGTCTTCGTTGTACATCTTTATGTGATAGGTTAGGAGATATAACTTGAAATTGCGAGTCCTACCTAGCAAGTACCTATGAGCATGCTCAATTTCTCTACAAGCATATAACAATTCATTTACTCGCAAATGCAAGGGTAACTACACAACAACAGCCAAGCCTTATCCCACTAGGTGAGGTCGGCTCTATGGATCTTTTTACGCGGCTCTATCCCCTACTATATAATCATTTATACGTAAATAAACTTTATCTTGTTTTATTGTTACTAACCAAGTATTTTTTGGTTTTCCTCGTTTGATGTGTGTATTTGTCATAGTTTCATATCGCTTAACTGGAGCATTTATTTATCGTCTA
Organism: Zingiber officinale; assembly: GCF_018446385.1. NCBI lineage: Eukaryota > Viridiplantae > Streptophyta > Magnoliopsida > Zingiberales > Zingiberaceae > Zingiber > Zingiber officinale. The sequence goes on along the minus strand of NC_055998.1, from coordinate 58,231,424 downwards.
AGTACATACTTATACCATCTCAAACGTCTCTCAGAATTTACCCTCAATAGATGCAACTTCGACTTTCTCTCTAATACTCTCATTTCTTATTATATCCATCTTTGTATGTTCACACATCCACGTTAATATTCTCATTTCTGCAACTCTTATCTTTTGCTCATGTGCTCAAGTCATAGTCCAACATTCAACTCCATATAATATAGCAGGTCTAACTATAATTTTGTAGAATTTTCCTTTAAGTTTTAGAGGTATTTTACAATCACATAAAATATCCGACATTATCCTCCATTTCAACTATCTTACTTGTATTCTAGATAAGACATCTTTCTCAATCCCTGCATCATTTTATAAAAATGATCCTAAATATTTAAAGCTGTTAGTTCCAGACAACTCGTGTATCAAATTATAATTAAAGTTACTGAATCCCTCTACATTAAGATAGTATAGAGATGTCTTGGGCCGTCTTCCAATGAATGTAACAATAGGATGATGGACTTAGGATTCAAATGTTATTGCTTAGGGGGTTTAGATGTAAAATGGGGGGGTTTGGGTTCTAAAACTACGATATGAAATAGCAAAGAAAGTAATGAAATCTAATCATAATAAATGAAAGACATTGCAATTAATGAAAATCTAATTTAACAATTTCAAAAAATTGAAAACACTTAAGGTAATCATGAAACTAACTTGAAACGAAACATAATCTAGCCTAAATTGCATCCAAATGAAAGATACAAACATAACTAACATTCAAATAAACTAAAGCATGACAAGAATAAGCATTGCAAGAAGTTTAACGATCTTAAATGCGACAACTAAGTAACAAAGTGATTGGGATATTTCATCGAACGTGTTGCAAGTGTAAATCAAATTAGACCAAGTGTGTGTAATCTAAACATGGGGATCACTTCAATACAAGCATTCAGCACACAATTAACAATACAAGCAACAAGAATAAACAACCAACACATAAAAACATCAACCAAGCCTCGGATGGATCGTGTGGATGGAAGGGCGGACTTTGCTCTTCTAACTTGAAGAGGAGAGGTGGATGCTTTGGATGTGGTGGAGGGGCTGCTGCGATCTGTGTAGAACGAACTCTTCCCTTCTAACCCGAAGAGAAGAGTGGCTGCCATAGCAGGAAATGGGCCTGCCTCTCTTCTAACCCTAAGAAGAGGCGGTTGGAGGTGAAGAGGAATGAAGATAATTGGAGAATTTGCTGACGGATTGACTCTCTTCTTTAATATGAAGAAGAGAGGTGGAAGGAAAGGAGATGGAGCCTCTTCCTAACTCGGTTGACGATGCTGGCTTGTGGGATGATGGATGAGCCCTCTTCTTCTAATCCGAAGAAGAGATATGGATGTTGTTATGCCCCAGGTAGTTCCTGCCAGAAGAAATATCGGCAGCATCTCTCCTGTATGGGTGACAATATGAAACTTCCTACAATGCCCTTAGGGCCACATATACCTCGGCCAACACGACCGGAACAATAACAATATATATTAAGCAAGCACCCACGTAATTTAATAGTAAAAACCAAACATAAGCAACGATAAGGAAATCATCTCAAATATGCTATTCAACTATACCCATAAAACTCAAATCTTATTCGTACTCAACTACACCCATAAAATTCAAATCAAACGACGCAAATAAAATCAACTCACCTCTTCTGCCGTCCAGGCAGACATGTAGCAGAACATATCCAAATAAAACTATATTGACAAATAAAGGAAAAACCATACAATATCCATAGAGCAAAACCAAAACATAGTCTGGATAGTATAATAAGAAAACCAAAAGACCAAACAACATCCTTGCAACCTGCAGGGGGACTAGCAACTGGAGATCTCCGGACAGCCTCAACCTGAAATTGTAATATCAACGGGTTGAGTCCACTCCTCAGCGGGTAACTACTGACATGCATAGTAAGAACTAACAACTAATAATAAATATGCGTACAGTCTCCTGGATATACATATCAAATGAAAAATGCCAAACTGTAAGGAACAGGAGTATTTGTACTAACCAGGATCTGGTATAAGGATAACAACGTCGTCAGACCGAGAGTATCATAAATCCTATATGCATGTCAAACATATGCATCCACCAAATATGCAGCAAATAAGTGCAACAAACACAAGCAATAAATGCAGTCAGTGCATATGATGCAACATGTCTTGGTCACCCTTGACGCCAGTCAGCCGTCTCACACACGATGGTGAGACGAGTGGGTAGGGTTATGACAACCGTGCACTTTACCATCACTGCTCCTGATGAGTGACCGAGTGGACGGGATGCTGTCGGAGTACACCTATCCTCCTTACCCCAAATCATAAGTGGGGGAGCTTAATGCTCTTATCTCCCTGAGCCAGTCCAGAGGAGGGATCTCTGTCCTACTACCACGCTGCGTCACACTACCAATGAGTGGACCAACGGAGCCCTTGACAGAGCAACCTGCTGCAACACACCCTGCCTGATAAAAACCACTAACCCATGAGTGGTTGTGTGCAGATCCATGTAACTGGCGATGTGCTCAACAATAATGGAGCCAACAATCGCACAGCATGCAATCATACAAGATGATGCATGATACTGAGCATGGAAATATCCTGATCCTATCCATCTCTACCAAAATGTGTACCAAAAGATATATGGATCAAATAATATAATCTAGGTACACAGGTCAGGTATGGTAAAATGTCCTGAACATAATAAGGCATAGTATGTCATTACCTTAAGGTCATATATAATCAAAGAAACATGAATGCATCAGCAGGAAATAAATATAGCATGCTCAAATATAGATAATGACATACCGATGCAAAAATGAACATAAATATTACTAAGCATATCAACATGACATATCAAAATAGATAAGTCAAAGTATCCGCCTCCAATGTAGATCGAGCTAATCAACCTCTATGTCGAAGTGCTCGTCTCGAATCCGGATCCTGTATTAAATCATACGGTTTAGCTAAGTTTTATTGCAAACAAAATAATTAAACCAAAATCCTTATTTACCAGAAACCCTAATTCAATCATTAACCTCGGTTAATTAAATAAATCGGATCTAACCCGAAACTTAGATTAAATCCAACCTTTTAACCCTAATTAAATATAACTCACAAGTTAATTAGGGTTAGCTCCATTAACCCTAACCAATTGTTAACCAATCTCCTTAATCTTGTTAGGTTTAACATATCCATAACATCTAGTTATCAACTACATCGTTCCAATTGAATCATAGTCTATAAGATTCTTCTTCTCATGGCTGAGTGGCTCATTGCTAGTTGATGTTAAAACTAATACACTAGTCACTAGGTTTTGATTGGGAAAAAAAAGCCAAGTTCATGAAAATTACTTCAGCATGGAATACAGATTTTTCAAGGTTCAAAAGAACATAAGCAATAGCATCTACCAAAATCCTTGTGTCTTATCTACAGATCGAGTTAAACTAGAAAAAGAAACATGCTTTTGTATGCAATTTTATGGTTATAGTATAATATATTTTTAAAATATTAATATTCTACTATAACGAAAGTAAACCAAACTAATTTTATGGTTATAGTAGAGTTATTTTGAAAAGATTAATATTCTACTATAGTTATGAGTGTACTATATTTATGGTTTAGTAGAATTTTTTATATTTCTATAATTTTACTATAGAAATATTAGGAATTATAATAAAATTTACTATATATTTCTAGTGGAAGTTAGAATATATATTTTTAAAATAGAGAAATATATTATAATGCCATTGTATTATACATATGTTATAAAAATATAACTTGAATTATGTTAGTCAGGTTAGATCATTTGGATAGGTGATCAACGACGAATGAGCTAAGTAGTCTAGATACGACAAATGAACCGGGACAAGTTAAATAGGTTGGATGAGCTTACGTGTTGGATGGGCTCAATAGGTTGATCAAGTTAGATTAGTTGAACATGTTTAGTTTGATTGGGTTTGGATGAGTAACTTATCTAGATGGGTTTCAACCTATTTGTCAACCTATCTAGATAGACCAAACAATTCAGTCAAGGCCAGCGTATTTGGATAGACTAACCTATTCGGTTGGGCCAGACGAGTTGATGGATTGGGACATGCCTAACCTAGTCAGTTCAAACAAGTTGGTATGTTGGTGTGTTTAGTTTGTAGAATAGAAGAGATAAGAAATAACATAATTATTCGTAGGGAATAGAATAAATAAGGAATACATAAAGAATAACTATCTTTGTATTTGGTTGGTAAAGATGTTATAATTACATAAGTAATAGGTTTCATAATCATAAATTAGCCCTAGAAATAATTTTTCAATTTATCTTACTTGCTCGATCTACCTCATTAACCTAACATATCACTTTGATATATTTGGCTCATTTTGCTTCATCAGCTTGATTGACGAGTTTGTTTGAACCGACTAACCTGATTGAATTATTTGGCTTGTGACATGTTTGGCTCAGATCGCCCAAATAGAGTGGTTTGAATTTATTTGACCGATTGAGTCGATTGTCCCATCCTAGACCACTAGCCTAATAGGTTTGTTCGAGACTACTAGCCCGATTAGTCAAATGGCTAGCTCATTCAACACAATTGGCTTGAATGGACAGACGCTTAACTTGACCTCCTCATTTGGGACAACTTTTCTTAATCGGCCTACCTAGCTCATTTAGGATGACTAGCCCGATCCACCTATTTAGAACGATTGACTAAACTATAATGTATGACCCTATTGGCCTAGTTAGAATTTTTAAAATTTTAAGTTGGATGAGATTGCCCAAAACTCATCAACTTGTTAGGACTAATAGGTCTATTCATTCTGGGGGATTAAAGTAATTGAATAGATATGTGATGGATGAAATAGACAAGGAACAACTATTCCAAAACTAGGACAAGGAATAACGGTATTCCTTAAGAATTTGGAATCACTATTCCATCATATTTGTACAAACATAGGAATAGGTAGTCCATAGAAATTCAAGAATAGTTTATATGAACTAAACTCATCATAATTGAATTTATAAAGAAAAATTAAATCTTAAAAGAATTAAACATTAAGTTAATAAACTTTAGCTTTTTAGATATGATTCTTTTACAAAAAATAGTAAGAGTTTGATTAAATATAATAAAATAAAATTTTCTATAATTTATTCTCTTATAAAGTTAAAAAGTCGTTATTATAATTACATTGTCTATTTTTGTTCAATTTTTTTTTAAAATGATATAATTGTATTTTCATAATAAAATAAATGTATAAATTATTAATTATATATAGTATAGAGGTGAAAATAAAATATTAATAGAGCTTCAAATATTATTTTTAATGAAAAATGTCATTTGAATTTGATAAAAAATTTAAGATAAATATGGTGTAATTAGAATATAATAAGCATTTATATAAATAATTATATGATTATTTTGATTATAGATTTTTTTTTGAAAAAACATGCTCTAATTATTCTTCTAGTATTACAAATTACTATAATATTGATATTAGTTACAATAAATATCTTTTTGTTTACTTATATTGTGGATGGTGGGAACCACTATTTTTTGTCTTATTTTTCCTATGTGATATTGTTTAAGAGATTTTTTTTTTTTGGTGGCTTCATTGGGATCTCTTGTGTATGTATTCATAGATAACAGTATATTATTTGGATTTTACCATAGATATATGCTGAAATGAAAGCTATTCAAGGTGATGGCAAAGTAAGTCTTTCAAGCTGTTAAAAAATTCTCTCATAAGATAGATGAGAAGGTAGGCTTGTGAATATGTTTGCTTTTCTCAAAAGTACTATTGGATTAAACTTTACGCCCCACTATATGCCAACATTATTTGTCAATTGATATAGTTTTAGAACATTGTAGGCTATCTAAGATGTTATCCTGTATAATAATGTTATCTTTTCCAGCTTTGCCAACTGGAGCAGAATGTTGAAGAATATCTGGACATGGTTGTCTCCAAGTGCAGGTACAATATTATCTTTCTGATATTCTAGACATTATATTTGTTTTTCAAAACTACTAATAAAGGACACATTTAAGAAAGGACTCACATTTAGTGTTTATAGCTCTCTTGGATTGAATAAATTAGAAGTTCAACCAATGTTTAAGAACTGTCATCCTGAGAATTCTCAATGTCAATTTTGCATAGTTGAGATAGAGAAGTTCACTTATTTTATAGTGTTGAGATTGGATATGGTAGTAAATGCCGTGGATGTAGATCTGACATATGCCCTTTTTTTGTTCAATGAAGTTACCCACTTTCAAAATTTTTGCTCCGCTGATCAAGAAAGATGATTATGATTGGGAGTCACTGTTTGGTGGTTGTGAGGTACTAAAAGGCAGACTTGCAAAGGGGGAAAATGTGTGCGGTAGAATCTATAAAATCATTGTGCAGTCGTCTGACACAAATTGCACCCATTATATTGATTAAGAAAATGTGTCAGTAGCATCTACAAAATCTATGTGCAATTGACACCATTAATCATTAGATAGTACAATGTCGTACTAGGTAATAAAAATTTAGCTAAGTCAATAGTTCAACATCCAATACCATTTATTTTCTAACGTGATTGTGCCATTTCAAGTACAGATATTAGTTTTAAATTTTTTTTCAACTTTTGTTATATTTTATTTGTTTTTAATGTTGAGAGAGATAATCCAATGGTTAGATTAAACAATGGATATGATATTTCATTAAATTAGTGAAATTAGCAATTTACTTATTAATTATCCCATGAAATTAATTTTCACATTATTTTCGCAGCTTTCAAACACACATATAATATTATTTCGATAAAATTATTTGATACTTCTATTTAATCTAAAGCTACTTCAGTGATCACAATCACACGCCTTTTAAAATTATGTCAATAGATCTCATTTAACCTTGATCCAACCTAATGAGGTGAGAATACAAACAAGAACAAGGACTTTCTAAATTCTACTTTTTTCGTATGTCTTTTTTAATTTTTGTTGCATATTACTAAAAATTATTTGAAGGGGAGCCTTGGCACAACGGTAAAGTTGTTGCCATGTGACCAAAAGGTCACGGGTTCGAATCCTGAAAACAATCTCTTGCAAAAAGTAGGGTAAGGTTGCATACAATGGATCATTCTCCGGGACCCTGCATGGCGGGAGCTTCATGCAGCGGGCTGCCTTTTTTTTTATTACTAAAAATTATATTGATAGATGAAATTGATCCCATAAACTATAGCTTGGATTGAAGCTTCAATTGAGTGGTTTATACTTGTTGCATAATTACCATTTGACATGTATTTGACAATAGGTTCAACATTTTTTAAATAATATGATGTATAAATATACAAAACTAAATACAACATACTAGATTTGATGGGTACAATGTTAAGAACTGAAGATATAACTCCTTATATTTTTTGTCAATGAGATCATTTTTTAACAATTAACTTTCCCTCATGGAGCCGTGGGTAGTTAAATTTTTCATTGGGCTAATGGATAAGGTAGTGTAGAAATAGGTATAGAATGCAGTGCAAATGGTCACTAACAATGGCAACAACTTCAACAAGGCCAATGAACTGTTGAAGCTAGAACATGTAAATTATTTTGGACACCATGTGTTGATTTGATGATAGTGCATATTGACACTCTTGATCTTGTACAGTGAAAAGCAGCAAGTGTTGAGTGAATTCCTCCCTCCTGAATGATCATTTGTTTCACGAATTAATGAGGAAGTGTATTGACAAGGAATGGTATACATCAAATCAAGCTCATGATTATTAGGACACAAGGGAGAGCCTAGTTCAAGTTGATTATGACCAAAGTTAATCTTAATCATAGCCTTCGTATTACTTTGGTTTTGGTATATTGTACAGTGATCAAACACATTAGAGTTGCTTCAGGTCCACCTTTGTAGTTGAAACCAGCTTCCAATGGTGTGGTATATTAATGGCCATGTGAAGGAACCAGTTTTAATACCAAATGGTCTGATAACAATATTTAATTTGGACCATTGAAACTTGTAAAAATTGATGCTTCCATCCAATGCATGGAATTATTTTTGGTATTAGTAGGGTTTATGATTAATTGAAATCCTTATAAAAATTTTATTTCACTTTTGAATGATATTTTTTTTTTCCTTTTGCAAGTAAACAAAGTGAAGGAGATTAAAGGGTAAAAATTATTAGAATTCTTTTCTCACTCAAAAATTAAGTCATTTTCTTCCTTCTATAAAAATAATATGCAAGAGTTCAACTATGACATTGCAGGGTTTGATTGTAATGTCTCGATAAGACCGCTACATCTTCATGAGAACTCGGGTAGTATTAAATATGTACGAGTTCACGTTGCAGGGTCCAACTATAACATATAGCAAGAACCACTATATCTCCACGAGAATTTGTGTATAGTATTAAATATGCAATTATTTTCATACCATAGATTGGATAAGAAAAAATATTATAGGAAAATTAATGGTTTAAGATTTGGAACATGGAACATAGGAATGCTTACTAGTAAAACAATGGATATAGTAGATATTATAATTAGGAGAAGAATTAGTATTTTGTATGTACAAGAGACAAAATTGGTAGGAGATAAGACAAAGATGATAGAGAACTCAGGTTTTAAGTTATGGTAGATAGGAAGAAGTAAAATAAGAAATGAAGTAGATATTGTTGTAGATAGTTCGTTAAAAGATAAAGAGTAGTTAAAAAGAGATAGGATTATAGTTCTCAAAATAATAGTGACGAAAGAAATTATAAACATAATTAACATATATGAATCTCAAGTAGGATTAATAAAGAAACCAAAAATCTAAGTTTTGGGATGATATGGATGCCTTATTACAAAATATTCTGACAAAAGAAATGATTTTAATAGGAAGAGATCTAAATTGGCATATCGGAGTGAAAAATGAGAAATATGATACGATGCATAGGGGTTATGAGTTTGGAACAAGAAATGAAGAAGGGAAAAGTATAGTGGATTTTGTGATGACATATGAAGAAAAGAGTACAAAAGTGGAATAATAAATCGCAAATTGACTTTTTTCTGGTTAGGAAGAAGGATAAAAAGATTTGTAAAGATAGTAAGGTTATTCTGGAGAAAACTTAACTTCTCAATATAGGTTAGTGTAGGATATACGCCTCAAATATAGTATCAATAAAAGGAAAATGTTTACAACTCTTGGAATTAAGTGGTGAAAGTTAAAGGATGGGAAGCAAAACATATTCAAGGAGAAGGTAGGAGTACAAGTATTAGGAGAAATATACAACGATTCGAATATGACATGGGATAAGATGGTATTAAAGTTGAAAATAGTACCCAGGAGTGTACTCGGTGAACCAAAGGGACGTGCACCACCAAGTAAAGAATCCTGATGGTGGAATAATAAAGTATAAAAGAGAGTGAAGGAAAAACGAACCGTCTATAAGATATTATATACTTGTAAGATTGAGGGAAATTTAAAAAAATATACAATAGCCAAGAAAAAGCTAAGAAATGGCGAATGAAGATAAGAATGAAACTTTTGAATGCTTATATCAAAAATTGGATTTAAAAAAAGGGGAAAGAGACATTTACAGAATAATTAAAGCGAAAGAGCAAAAGACAAGACATCTTATCGTAATAAGATGTATAGGGCACTAGTAAATGAAGAGAAATAAAAGAGCAGTGAAGAGATATTTTTATTAATTTTTTAATGAATGTTTAGGTGACCAACTTAACTTAGGTAATTTAAAAAAATATCTGATTAATGGACGGTAAGAACTCTAGTTCCCTTATATAAGAATAAAGTAAACGTACAAAATTGTGCAAACTATAAGGGTACTAAATTAATGAGTTATACCATTAAACTTTAGGAAAGACTAATAGAAAAAAGATAAGAAGATCATGATGACTAACAATCAATTTGGATTCATGTCTAGAAGGTCGACAATAGAGGTTATACATCTTCATAACAACTAATTGAAAAATATTAGAACAAAAACAACATCTATACATGGTATTCATTGATCTAGAAAACGCTATGATAGAGTCCTAAAAAAAATTATATGGAGATTTTAGAAAAAAAAGGTGTTAGTGTAACATATATTGAATTAATAAAAAATATGCATGAGGATGCAACGATAAAAGTTAAGAATTCGGACTGACCGAAACATTTCCAATAAAGATAGAGTTAGTTCAAGGATCAATTTTAAGTCCTTATCTTTTTACATTAATGATGGACAAACTCACTGCACACATCAAAAACACGGTACTATGATGCATCCTGTCTACACTCGAATTTTGTCGGGAAATGCTAGAAGTGAAAGGTTTTAGGTTTAGTACAATAAAGACAGAATATATAAAATTTAAGTTTAGCAATATTAATAACTGTTAAGATAGGAGATCATGAATTATTTGGAACTGAGAGTTTTAAATATTTAGGATCATTTTTGCAAAAGGATTGAGAAATTGAGAGATGCTTCATATAGAATACAAGTAGAATGGTTAAATAAAGGAGAGTGTTGGGTGTTCTATATGATCGTAAAGTACCTTTAAAACTTAAAGGGAAGTTCTATAAAATGACGGTTAGACCTATTATATTATATAGAACTGAATGTTGGACTATGACTCGAACACAAGCAGAAGATGTGAGTTATAGAGATGAAGATGTAAGGTGAATGTGTGGACATACGAGGATAGACAGGATAAGAAACAAGAACATTAGAGAGAAATTCAGAGTTGCATCTATTAAGAGAAAATTCCAAGTGACACAGTTAAGATAATATTAACATGTACTTAGACGACCAATAAATGTTTTAGTTAGGCGATGTGAAACTATGATAAATATACACATCAAATGAGGAAGAGAGATAAAAGATTTGGTTAGCAACAATAAAATAAAATAAAATTTATTTAAATGATTATATAGTAGGAGATAGAGTCAATGACTTAGAAGGATCTATATAGCCGACCCCATATAATGAGATAAGGTTTGGTTGATGTTGTATAAGAATAATAAGTCCATAAGTATCTAATGTAAAATAATAAAATAATGACTAATACATTTCTTATTAAATTATTATAAAAATGCATCAATATATTTTTACAATATTTTAATTAAAAAAATAAAAAATAAAGATATGTATTGTATTAAAGTAAAAATAATAATGCATATATTTTATATGAATAATATAAACAAAACAAAGGTAAAATAAAATAAAAAATTACAATAAATACTTCATATTACAAGTCAATTTGATAACAAATATAGAATGAAAGTGAAAAAAAAATATGACCCGTATAGTAACATACTGGTATAACAAAGTGGAATTACTGATAAATATATGTTTTTAAAAGATATTATAATAGTAAATATCAAAATGGCAATAATTTATTTTCAGAAAATAATAATAAATAAAGTGGTAATAATCATTAAAAATTTCATTGAATAATAAGTTTAAAATGTTTTTTTCTAGTGAAATATTTTAAAATCTCAGGAATATATAAAAGTATAGTTTTAAAAAACGTGATGTCTCATTAGTTGCACCTTAATGTATTAGCAAGTGAACATAGAAATAATTTAGAATGACGAACAACCAAATACAAAAAAATGAGTTACATGGAATATACTTCACAGTATCTTCCTCTGGAAAATATTGTGCAATAAATGGAGCTTAACTCACCTAATAAGTACTTGGTTTCCAAGTTTCCAATTGTATACTAGTGTGTATGAGAAATTCTAAATAGTGCTTCTTTCATGGCATTTTTCACTACAAATTTAAGTTGCTAGTTTTTTATATTGGAGCATTTTTTTCTATCCTCAAGTTTTGTTTTCATATTCTATTTTTCCTGAAAAAGCATGCAGATAGTTTGTTAAGATTTGTCCATTGGATACATCGCATCACTCTGATTTAATGCTTTAGCTACTTTTCCTGTTTTAGTAGTTAGATTATATTCTGACATAGTGTTATTGGATCATCTTAAACTTTTTATAAGCTTCATGTATGAAAATGTGTCTGCTAACTTTTTTTTTTTTTTTTTTCTTTTTTAACAATTCTCTCTAGTACTATCCACTTGTTCAAATACAGTTGGGGAGGTTGTCTAAAATTTCTTGTGCAATTTGCAGACCTATGACACTAGCTGAGAAGCAGCAACTTGGTAGAAAGATCCAGAAGCTTCCAGAGAAGGCACTTGATCGTGTGGTAGAAGTCCTCCAATGTAGTAACTCTTCAAGAAGCAGTCCTGCAGACACGATCTCTGTAAATCTTGAAGAGCTGGTAAAAAAGATAGCATGTCGTTTTATTTATTTATTTATTCTTGCAACTTCAGTTTTCTTTCATGTAACGATCAATTTAATTATGACTTGTCAGGATGATGTGATCCTGTGGAGATTGTACTACGTTGTTCAGTCTGTAGCGAAAGCAAATGAGCTCTGATTGAGAAGCCAGTTTGGAAGTAAAAAAGGAGTGCTTGTTCATGAGCTTGGCTCATTACAAATTTTTGCCTATTGATGACCCATTGCTCATTGTGAGCTCCCAGGGGATAAGTTTCAATCCCAGTCACGACTTCGCCATTGTGACACATCAGATCCTTGTGCTATTTTTGTGGATCGGACAAAGGCTCCATTGAAAACCCAAGGGGGCCCATCCACTGGATTCAATCTTGGTGGTGAGAGTTGTATTCCTTTTTCTTGTAGATGAGTACAAATTTTATCCTGAGGTTATTTTTAAATTCACCGTGTGTTTCATCTGATCTTATCATCCATGACATCCTCTGCATCAACGTATATATCATGCAATTTTCCAAGTTGGTCGCCAATCTTTTTGAAGTGAGATCAATTCAAATCAAAGTCTGTTTGAAAAGGATTGGAAACAATTGGAATGGTACCCGTTTGGTTTTGATTGAATTTGGTTCGAATTGAAACTAGAAAGTGGTTAATATAATAAGGGAGATCAGATAAAATTCTACTTGTTTTTAGTGTGTAGGACATGAAACTTCAAACAGAACAATTCAGAGTATATATATCTTAAATTGAATTTGACTCCTCGACCCATTCAGCAGTTTTTTTTCTTTGAAGTTCCTGATTAAGTCAATTAGATTCTGCTTTTAGAATTTTATGTTGGATTGTAGCGTATAAGTAAAAAAAAACAAAAGTGTTCATGGGAAATATATTAAGGGTGTCTGAAAGTATTTTTTATTTTTTATTTTTATTTTTTTTTTATTCTGGGATTAAGCAAATTAGATTCTTTAGAGTTTAGGAGTTTGATTATAGTGTTCAGGTCAAAAAAAATTAAATTAATAAATTCTAAGTGCTCATAGGATATAATATATATATTTAGGATTTAAAATTTAAAAAATATTAATTTTTTTAAAATGAAAAAAAATTGAATTGAAACCTCCGAATCACATGAGATGCCTCAATTCATTGTAGTGCAGATCCGGATCAAATCAGACATCTCAATCCATTGTGGTGCGGACAAGTCCACACGTCCGCAGCGTATGATTTAGGTATATAAAGCTATAATATCAAAACTGAGATAGCTTCGCCTTTATAAATCAGATCAAAATCAACTTCACTAGAAAATAATTGTTTCTGAAAGTCATTGCCATTTTCTAATAGCGGAGCATCCATTGGCTCAACCGATTAACTTGCAAGTCGATCGAATTCGACCTGGTTGCTAGAGAGAGGTTACACTTAAACCAGATTTTGATGCAATTGATCCAATCTTACCAACCATGCCACTTGTTTACTCTCCATTCAGATTATCAAACATAGGAGATTGCATCATTTCTCAGTAAATTATCAGGAACTGAAGCCGCTGGACCGAAGCTGATAGCGATAGTTATATACGTGGCAATAGAGTATTATATACACGTTTCCTACAAAAGAAAACTAGTTAGGTTTGCCTGTACATGGCTGCTGTATATCCATTTCAAACTTCAAACCCATTTACTGAATTTATGACCAACATATATCTTCATAAAACTTTCGCCTTTCCTTTGCTAGCATCTCCATGTCTCCAGACTCTTATCAAAAATGATTCCTGATCATCTACTCTTGGTGATTTTCCCTGAATCACCAAAATCTCCTGTCCGCACTATTAGTGACGAAGGGATGCCCAAGAGCTTCACGAGCCGTCCATCGGGTTGCAGGATCATACTTAAGAAGGCGGCCTAGGAGATCAAAAAGGTCCCCTGCTGAATGATCCACATGCTGCATTACTACATTCTGCAGCGGTTGACATCTTAAGTCACTAGTGTCAAATTTATCAGCAGAGTCAATATTGCAATGGACGACAAGTTAACAATGGCATCTGTGTGATAGTACCTGTAGACGAGTTAACTTTTGGACAGCTCTTATGTTCTCACTTGTAGATGCACCTTCGGGCCAGTTCAATCTGCCTCTTCTAATATTCTTCTCAGCATGTCGGCTATTTACACCAAGATAACAATTACTATTGCAACAAAGCTAGAAACAATCCAATTAATTCAAACAAGTTGGGTCGGTTATATGGATTTTATCCTTACATTGAGCTTTATCATGCAAGGTTAAGCCACTGGTAACTTTCAAACAAATTAACCACTACATTAAAAGAAGAAGAAAAAGTTGCCTTCAACTAACTGAATCAACAGAAAGATTAATCAATGGTTACCCTGCTTTCTTCAGCATTTGTGGGGGGCAAAGGACCTAATACCCTCTCTCCATCATGGCCATGTGTTCCAGGTTTTCATGTTTCTGAAATAAAGCTTCCCCCTAGAAGCAACCAAATGGCCAAGTTCCAATCACTCATCCGCTCATGTAAAACACAAGATCGAAGAAAAAAAGGGAAAAAACCAATACCGAGCATAATTTTACAAGAATGCACCCAATGCTCCATATATCACAAGGATAACCCCATTCCATACCTGAACATCAAGCCAATAAAATTCACCATTTTGCAGAGCATAGTATCAAGAATTAACCAATATTGAATCAACTACCCACCCAAAATAACCTCAGGAGCTCTATAATGCCTTGTCGATACAATATAATTGTGGTCCTGATGTTCGTAGGTTGCGCTGCCAAAATCAATTAACTTGATAGCACTAGATTTGGGCAATCTCTTGGAAATTGTACAGGCGTTAATCAAATAAAGAAAAACAGTTGGTCAGCGAATCCTATCAGCACTACAAGAATCTCAAGTAAAAGAATAGCTACCACAGGTTTATGGAAATAAAATAAATAAGAAATTCCAGAATATATATATATATATAGAGATACCCTGTTTTCAGATATGTAGTCAGATGATACGAGAAGAATATTTTCTGGCTTTAGATCAGTATGAATGAGCTGTAAATCATGCATAACTACAAGTTGCTGACAAAATGATGTAGATCAGCACAAATTAAGCATTGCCCATGTAAAACTATGAAATATCTTATTAAGAAAAAGCTAGAAAATAACTACATAAAACAAAAATAATGAATAATCCACACTATAAAAGGAAATTAAAGAAATAGAACCTTGCATCGAACAAAGAACCTTTCAATTAATTATTTAAAAAGATATAACTTCTATTATCGATTTTTCAGATATAAATCTTTCAAGAGGTCTCATTCTTTAATTTTTTTTATTATTTTTTTCTCAAAATTTTCAGATATTATTTTTTTCTCACAATATATAAAAGATGTCCCTGTAACATAAAGTTAACACATAGATATGATGTATGAGTAATAATAGATAGTAAAATTTATCTTGATCTCAACTTGGAAACCTCCCATTTTCTTTAGTTGGATCAGCGACCTAGGGTTTATTCCTTCCTAGAACACGACCTCTCCATCGCTCCACTCCAGTTGCTTACCTCAATCTAGCTATCAAATATCGGGGTCCTTTAGACCTGTTTGGACTTCGGCTTAGCATCATATTGTCACACTAGGGTTCCTGTCGATATTAGATCCTCCCAACCTATCGACTCCAACTTCCAGGTGTCAAGTTCTCGATCCACCTAGACTTCCTGCCTGGCTTCCATGATCTACTAAGACTTTCCCGCCTAACCGTGACAATGGCTTTTACTGGTTGAATAAACAACCTGTACACTTCATTAATTTGTCAAATCACATCAAGACTTAACTTGAACTTTTGATAACATCAAAACTCATGTTCAATTTTGGTACACCTTGCATCAACAATATGAACATCTTAGTTACTTATACACAGCATAAACTTGTTATGTCACTCATTGTTCTCCCCTTAACTCCAACACTGCTGATCCTATTTGAAATAGGGAAAGACAAATAACCTACTAGGTGGTTTCGAAGTTGACCATGAAAAGACTTTGGGCTGAAGGAACATGGCGTCGAACGGTCCTATGTGGGAAGAAAACATCAGGAATTAGGCTAGGGAGGGGTCTCCGATACATGCACTTCGACACTCAAGTTAGGCAAGTGGCCGGGAGAAAAATGGAATGTGACAAATAGTAAAAAATGAGCAGTGATATCTGAGTACATAATCTTGTGTACTTATGCTTTTAGGAGAAGACTCCTTATATAGTCTAGTTTTCCTCTGTGCATGAATATCAATGTATTTCCAAAAAAAAATTGACTCTTCGACATTCTGACAATTTTCCTAAAATAGACCCACCATTTCTGTGCTTTGTAGGATTGAAGCTTCCTTTATACAGATTACACAGGAAATATTCCCTTGATTATCTGACAACAGTTATACAAAATACCAAAAAGAAATATTGGGTCATTGGATTGATAGGCCCTGAATACGCTTTGATGGTAGGTTGAGCGAGTTCCCTCTAACGTCCGATCGGATCTTGTACTCAGATGGAGTCAGGTCAGTTAAGGGATATTGACCATATTGCGGGCTCGACCTCTTTGAGGACTTGAACTCCTTAAGGACTCGAACTCCTTAAGGACTCAGCCTTCGCCCGACCAAGGAGTCCGGTTGAACCTCATTCTTGGTCGGGTCAACTAAGGAATGTTGACCACCTTGCGGACTCGACCTCTCTTAGGACTTGGCCTCCTTGAGGACCTAGCCTTTTCTCAACCAAGGAGTTCGGTTAGAGCTCATTCTCGGATGGGGTTAGGTCGGCTAAGGGATGTTAGCCACCTTGATGACTTAACCTCTCTAAGGACTCGACCTCCTTGAGGACCCATCCTTCACTCAGCCAAGGAGTCAGGTATGACCTCATTCTCGGACGGGGTCACGTCGGCTAAGGAATGTTGACCACATTGAGGACTCGGCCTCCGCTTGGCCAATTAGTCCGATCGGGCAGTACGTCTATCATATCTGATTAGACCAAGAGGACTCGACTCTGAATCGCACTAACATGGATCAAGGTTCCATCAAGTCAGGGGACTCACAATTCGATCGGTTAGACCACTGATTCGAGCCATGCGACCATGTTAGCCCTGAGTGTTGACACCCCTTAACTTTAACCATCACATTAACTGGCCTTCTTGATTTCGACTTCCACTTCGGAGACCTTTCCCTATTCACTATATCACAAGCCTCCCCTTCAAGTCTAGTCGAAGGAGGCTGTAATCTCGACTATCTAGACACTTATTTCTTTTGTGTTTCTTGTGTTCTAATTGGACGCTCAGTCCCTGATCCATCACTCGACTCGAGTTGATGTCATACTCGTCCCTTGAAAACAGGGCACATCATTCACCATTAATGCTTAGTATGCTGAGCATGCCTTTTGATCATAAGCATGCTTATCGGTTCCCATCCCTAATAAATGTGACATGTATCTTTCTGCCACGTGGCGCAGGCCTATGGAAAGAATATCTTAAATGACAGGTTACTGTTGAGATTTGATGTGACCCCTGACGGTTTAAATTTGACGCCCTTGATTAATTCTCTCTCCTTCGCTCCCATGATCGAACTCTATAGTGGGGCACCGCAAGGGTTTTTAAGGTTTACAACCTTTGCTACAACTTCTATCATTTTCTTATTCTCATATTATTCTTCTTCCTTGACTTCTTCTTCAACTTCCTTCGCTATCGTCGATGATTGTTTAGGTTTCATCTTTCAGTCGTAAGTTTGTTTTTCAACCCTTTCCCATTCACTTTTCTTGTTCCTCATGGCCACTGCTCCTCCCGCCTCCGTCCATGGTCTCCAGTACACTTCCACTACCTCTGACTTCAATGGTGGGGATGTGGATCAGATGTGACTTATGTTGGTGCAGGAAGCATCCGACGATCGAACCTAAGTTTTGATAATGACAAAGAGATTCAAAGTTAAGATTCTCTGTTATCTAATATGTTGAATGAGTGTTTCAGGAAAGTCCTAACTGCGGTTAGGCAGGTGAAAACCCTAGGGGATGGTAACCCTAGGTCCTAGGGGGTGGTAACCCTAGGTGGAGAAAAGTCCTAGCTGCGGTTAGGCAAAGGGAAAACCCTAGGGGGTGGTAACCCTAGGTCATAGGGGGTGGTAACCCTATGCGGAAAGTCTTGGCAGGTCGATGACTTCAGGCAAAAGTCCTAGGGGGTGTTAACCCTAGGTGGAAAGTCCTGGTGTCGCGAACCAGGTGAAAGACTGGACTAGCCGGGGAAGCGAATGTCCAGCAGAAAGTCCGGAAGTATCGAGTGCCGAGCAAAAGTCCAGTCGATCTGGAGGATCGACTGGCAACAGGTAAATCTCCTGAGTGGAGTAGGTATATACTTCATTTATCATGTTTATTGTGCTAACTTTGTGTTGCAGGATATTGTTTGGGACTAACGTATCTTGCAGGTGCAAAGGAGCAACCTAAAGCCTCGGATGAACAGTGTCCGAGGCGCCTCCATGGAGCTTGGAGGCGCCTCGGGTGCAAAAGCTGAGCTGGCTGCGAAAGTTCATCGAAGGCGCCTTGAAGGGAGTATAAGGCGCCTTGAGCAGGGTATAAGGTGCCTCCAAGGGATGAAGTTCGACCAGTTCATATCTGATCCACGCGGAAGACTATGCAGCATGGAGGCGCCTTGAACAACCTTCAAGGCGCCTTGAACACCCTTTATAAGGGGGTTTCGATCAGCATCTCAAAACAACGCATTCCAAGTCTTCTCTTTTCAACGTGCTGCTCCGAAAGACGCCCGGAAGTGCTGCTACAAGTTTCCGACGACCCGAAGCTTTAAAATTCTACTCTTGTCGTCGGTATAACTAGTTTTTCCATTTACTTGTACTTCATCTTGTAATCCTTTTATCGAGCTTATAGTTGTTGCCCACAGGAAGCGATCAAGGATCGCGGGCCTTCGAGTAGGAGTCGATCAAGGCTCCGAACGAAGTAAAAATCCTCCTGTCTCTGTGTGCTTGTTTTGTTTTATTCCGCTGCTTAATTACTCCGATAATTCTTACGATTCTGATACGTACAAAATAGCCACGAGCGCTATTCACCCCCTCTAGCGCGATCTCGATCCAACAACTTACGTATAATTTTCCCCATAACCACCACATCATCATACTATCCACCCACAATCATCCCCACCTTCCCCTTGTCGGCTACCTAATCTTCTTTAAGGATCAATTTCTAGTCGGCCTTCATTTTCGCTGCACCCCTTCTTCTCCATAGTCTATATATATTTCCTCATTCTGCTCCAATAGTTAGCCCCCAACTCCATTAGGTTACTATCTAGAGTCATCGTCATCTTCCGTTTGTACCAAGTCCCCCTACACCACGAGCCCTCCATTATTTTTATTATTTTAAGAAATTCGAGCCAGGTGTTTTTATCTTCCAAACCAGAACGAGCTTTAATTTGTTTGATAAAATTCCCACTTCTAATAAAGATTGGAAGTCTCATTACTTTTACATCCGACTGGTCCCTCTAGTATCCTTCCTGACCGGTTGGCAAATGAAATTGCCTCCTGCTCCCGAGCTAAGTGAATTCCGCTGGGAGCTGGTCTACCTCACTACCTCCAGTTAGCTATCTGATCTAAAGTTCAACATTCACCAACTGATTTTGGATGGTGTTTTATATATCTTCGAGCTTAGTCCCATCCGAGTTAGGCTGCTTAATAGTTTCTGTGAGAAATTAGGCCTCCTACTGTTGTATTTAACTGATTTATTTTCCTATTTTGCAGCTAAAACCATATGGAAAGCCTGCTTTGGGGATTCTACCAAGCTAGACGACGAAGACATGGATGAATGTAGTGAGGTAGAGTTGGCAAGTAGTGGGCTTTGTCTGGTTGGCTTAACCGAGGAGCCGACCGATGAGGAGAGCGCTAGCCAACTCGCGGGGAGTGACACAACTACTAACACTGAGAAATTGTTGCCTCCTCGGCCTTCTATGACGGTCGTAGTGGTTCCCTCTGAGTCCACCGCCTTCGACAAGCCCCTACTTCAACGTTAACATCGCAAGAGATGCCGCTCAACTACACCCATACAATAAACTCCCACTGAAGCACTGACACCTCTTCCATTGTTCGAGCAGGGAGAGAGTTCCTTGTCAATTAATCCTAAACTTAGGGTTGACCATTAAAATTCTATTTCATCTGATTGGACACCAGCAGACCCTGCATTGCCGACTGAAATGATTGTTGTGCTGCTAATTTCCCTTTCACTGCCCCTGTTGACCGAACCATCAAGGCCCCATTTCAAAATATACTCATCACCCAAATCAAAGTCCAGGTCCAAGTCTAGCTCGCAAGGGTCTGGACCCAAGAAAGTTAGTGCCACACTTAGGCTACCTTCTCACGAGTAGCTTTGTACAAAACCCTTCGAGCCACTTGCCCCCACCACCTGATAAAAATACAAGATCTATTTGCTCAGACTTGGGCAGACTCCCAAGCACACACAACCGAGAGCTCCCTAGAGCAGTTGGTCGATAGCTTCTCCCAAGATGTCACAGGGGTAAACTTTCTCCACTATTGTGTACTCTTTTTGTTAATGTGCTTCACTTTAATTTATCCTTTGCTTCATCAGTTCTAGGTGACTAGCTTATCCCGTTGCCATAAGATAAAGGAGCTAAGTCATAATTATCGGACCCTAAAGGGCTCGGTGGGAGAAGCAGGTGTTAGAGTGTATACTAAAAGCCTAGCTTTTTGTAAACATTTATTTTATGAAATAAGAATCACATTGGTCAAGTGTCTGCATTTATGTTAAATGTAGTTGTCCATTTAATCTATATTGTAGATAATATGGTGTTTGGTGTGACACAGAAGATCATGTTATCAGTTCCTTATAAATTATAAATAGTAGCTCACGACCAAAATAGAAATGAATAAACCATTGGAATGGTCGTAGTGTAATTTGGTATTAGTTTATCTTGACTATAAAATTACACTAGTATACTTAGAGTGTATTTGAGGTTGTTCTTTTTATACTGACTGCATAAAAGAACAGAACCTCAATTATTATGGTAGTGTGTACTCTTAATCCTGATATAACAACAAACACGTATACTTAGTATTTATTTCTTTGACTTATCAATGGATGAGATTTAGCTCGTTAAATCAAAAGGCCCGATAGGTTGGGAAATAATATTATTTATATGGTGTGTTGTTGGTTATAGAAGGAAACTGTGTCCTAGTGATCTAGGTTGATGATGTTCCCAAGATGAGCTCATAACGATTGTCATGTAAACCCTGCAGGTAAACTTAGTCCGACATGACAATAAAGTTGAGTGGTACTATTCTTGGAGCTAGATATTAATTGAGTGAGTGTCAGTAACTCATTTAATTAATAGACATTCGATATCTTAAACACAGGGAGATTAACACACTCATGATAAGAAGGAGCCCATCATATAATTTGAGATTGGTGCGGTAGTTCAATAGTAGCTCTTTAGTGGTATGAGTTATTATTGATGAACTTGAGTTGGGTGTTCGGGACGAACATGGGAAATTCAAGATCATCGGGAGACCAAAACCAATTTCTCCTCTCGTTCGCTATTGTAGACTCTTATATAAAGTCTTATATCCACCCAAAGCCTTGCCTCTTAGCCCATGCTAGGGGCCGATCCCTATCCTTGCTTGGAGCCCAAGCAAGGGGTTGGCCAAACCAAGCTTGGAGCTAGAGCTAAGGCCAGCAAGGGGTTGGCACCAAGCAAGGGGCTGGCCAAGTAAGGAAAGGAAAGGGAATTTCATTAAAAAATAAAATTTTGATAAAATCTTTCCTTTTATATTTTTATCCACATGGTTTTAAAAGAGAGTTTTAAATTTTAAAATCTTTCATTTTATATATTTTTTACAAAGGATTAAAAGAGAGATTAGATATTTGTCCTTATTTGTAGATATCTATAATGTTAAAAGAAAGATTTAATTTTTAAGAAAATTTTCCTTTTTTGTAACCTATAAAAGGAGTTTTATTTTTAAAATCTTATCTTTTATAGATATCCATAAAAGGATTAAAAAAAATTTTAATTTATAAAACATTCCTTTTATAGCTAACCACATAAGGGATGTTTTAAAAGAGAGATTTTAATTTTTGTTTAAAATCTTTCCTTGATTGTTTAAACATGTTGTGGCCGGCCATATAGAGGAATAAAAGGAAGTTTTATTTTTTTTGTAAAACTTTCCTTTTTTGGATTCACCAAGGATTATAAAAGAGAGGTAAAAGGTGCCTTCATGAGACACAACTCTCTTCTATTATTCCTCTCTTCCATCCTTGGTGGTCGACCCTCTCTTCTTCTCCTATTCTTCTTCTTGGTGGCCGGCGACATCAACCCTTGTGGAGCTCTTAGTGGCTGGTTATTTAGAGGTGAAGAAGTAGAGAAAGAAGACATTATTTTCTAGCATCCCTTGAGCATTGTGGTGGTGGCCGAAACTTGAAAGAGTAGAAGGTTTTGGTGGATTTCTTCTTGGTAGATCGTCGGCCACACGACGTCCAAGAGGAGATGAGGAATACAACAGAAGATTAACAGGTCTTTAGCTACAAAGAAAGGTATAACTAGTTGTCTTATTTCGCATCATACTAGTTTTCTTTGTATGAATTTTGAAATACCAAATACAAGAGGCTATCAGTTTTAGGCAATCGATTTTATGTTTCGATTTTGTGTTTCTTTTGTTTTTCGTGTTAGCTAGAGCCCTAGAGCCAATCATTTGATGGTTGTATTTTGGACTTGTTGTATCATATTCTATATAAATAAAGGCATTTGGTTATTATACTTACTTGTATTGGTACCAAATAAACTAAGTATAGTAACGTCCTTGAGTAGAAGGTTCTTACCTATATCAATCGGTTAGTTGAACCGATAGTGAGATGATATAGGGAACACTACTCTAAATCATTCTTAGTCGAGTATTAACATTCAGGGACAATGTTAATGCAATAAAACTAGCATGTAGGTCAACTCGATGACTTGATCTCACAAGTCATGGATATAGAGATATCAAGTTGACACATGGGTATGCATTAGAGAATGTATACTGAATGACCCGCTATGAGAAAGTATCATGGATCGTTATATGAGTGTCATATACTTTCTCATGTGACTATTAGTATGACTACTAGTCCTTAGACCTGAAGTCACCATGGATCCCTACATAAGGAGTTATATACTTTGGTTTCGTCAAATGTCACCCATAACTGGGTGGACTATAAAGGCGATTACTGGGTATGTAACGAATTATGTAGAGGGATGTGAGTGATGTAGATGGGATCTATCCCTCCTATATGACGGGAGAGACATCGGTATTCTTGATAGAGTGAGACCACGAAGTGCATGGCCATGCCCAAATGAGTCAATATAGGATATTGAGCTCATTTGATTTAGTGAGTCTACTTGGAGTTCAAGATTTAGATTGGTCAGAGGATAACACGGTCTATGCCTCACATTGATCAATCTAGATGTCTAGGATAGAAGGACACTTGTCATATATTGTGAGGAGTCACAATTAGTAGTCACAAGGTGATGTTGGATCTCAACATTTCTTGTAACTTGGGTAGCAATGATGTATTGCTAGATGCCGCTCATTGCTTATGTTTCTAAAGGAGTTTAGAAACATTGCCAACGTTACAAGAACCTATTGGGTCACACACAAAGAACAAGTGGATGGAGATTAGGTTTATATGATGAACCAATTGGATTCGGATTGATTTAAATTAGACTTATTGAGTTAGACTCAATTAGATTCAATTGTTGAATCAGTTTAATTTAAATTTGATTCATTGAGTCAATTTATATTAATGAATTGAGATTCATTAGATTGAAATTGACTTGAGTCAAAGGTTGGATTCAACTCAACAAGGAAGAAAAATTGGTTAATTTTGACTTGACTAAATGGGAAGTTGAAACATCAAGTTTGACTTGATGTATTGCCACTTCATGGAGGATGACTCATCCTACATGGCAGCCACATCATCTCCACCTCATGAGGTGTGCCACCTCATGGAGGTTACACCTCCCATTCCATTTAATGTGGCCGGCCACATTAAATGGGGAGGTTACAATGGTGTGGTCGGCCACACTAATGCAAAAGGAGGTTTTGTTTTGTGGCAATTGATGTGTATTAATGCTTCATCTTCTTCCTTGGCTTCTTCCTCCTCCTTACTACTGTTGCCGTGGGGTTTTCATGGAGGGTGAAGATATGTGAGTTGTGTTCCAAGAGAATAGAGAAAGTGAAGGTCACAAAGGAGGATACTACTAGTGAGTGTATAAGATTCCTTTTCGCTTTCTCTCTTTTCTCTCTTCCAAATCCTATCCGAGAGCCCTAGAAAGTGCTAGCACACTTGGGGTACTCTCTTCTCCATCCTTGTGTGTTAGAGAACATACCTTGTTCGTGTGGATATCACTAGAGAGTTGTCTACGTTGACAACTTCAAGATCCGACGTACCTTGGACTTGCGGGATTACGAAAAGGGCACGCATCGAAGGTATAAATGGTTTTTCCTTTGTAGATCTACTGTAGATCATTGTTTGAAACTCGTACTTGTTTTTTCGAAAGTTTTTCTTTGCACGGATCCAACGGCTAGGGTGATTCGGGGTTTCCGCGACGCGAAAAAGCGGTTTTCGTGGCCCGAAAAACCCAACATTTCGATCTTGTGATTCAATTGTTCTTAGTGGTTAAACCTAGGGTTACTATAAGGGGATTAAATATTGAATTTATTTGAAAGGCTTTATCTAGAAAGTGGTGGATGATCCCAAAACCAAGAAGGCCTAGTGCCTCGCCATGTTTAACCTAGAAGCCGATCTTTGAAATAAATATTTAATCAACTTTGTAACATGGGTGGATTTGGATTAGTAATGTTAAGCATCATTTGAGATCCAAGTCTAAACCTCTAAGAACAGATAAGTTGAACTTGGAATCAATAATGTTAAGTTCTGTTTGCGATTCTAAGTTTAATTTATAAAGAACACAATAGGTTGTTAGGAAAGATTCGGGACTTGTACAAAATTTTTGTACAGGGGAACCAGTACGATATTCCGAGTAGCAACCAACAGCAGGAACTTCTTGGGGCTCTTCCGAGTGACTCTAAGTTGAAGTGGCTCACCTAAAGAAATAGCTTGAGAGCCAAGCCAAGCTATTGCTAAGAGACGAGTGCACCCTTATTGAAAGAAGGACAGAGGACTCAGCCAGGCGGACCAAATTGAGAAGCTCTAGAAACAACTGCAAACTTTCAAGTCCTGTCTCCGATCAGAGAACGTTTAGAAACTAAGGGTCATATCAAACTTGGATCTGAAGAACACTGAAGTCTGAGTCCTTGTCGAGAAGCTAAAAGAAATAGGGGCCACACTTACCTTTGAGCTATCTGGCAAAGCGGTCGAACTGGCTATCAAGGACCTTCAACTCAAAGAGAAACAATGTGCCCTGAATTCCAAGGACATCGAGCCGGAGGCATTAAAGGCCGAGCTAGCAAATTACAAGGCAAGGGAGCCCAAGTAGCTGGAAGCTTACAAAGTGGATTACTTGTGCTCTCAGGAGTTCAATATGATGCTCTTAGGAGTTCAATATGATGCTCAACCAACGTACCTCAAGGATGTTTCGCTATGGTGTGGAAGGAGTCATGAAACAACTTAGGGAAGCTAGCTATCTGATAGTGGACATCCCTAACAATTTCATCTGCAGCCAGAAGATTTTGGAGGACATTCTATATGATGCTTTCTTGGACTTCTCTTAATATTATTAGGAGAACTTTTTCCTTTGGGGTTTCACCCACTTATCCTTGTAAAAGTGTAAGAAATTATGATACTTTACTATATATATTCTTCTATTGCTTTTTAACCTTTGCCTTTTTTCCTTGGCGTTGAGTCAATTTATGCTCACAAATTTGTGGGAGTAGTGCTTAAACAAATGCTGCATGACTAAGCATCACCTCGACCGATCAGAAACATTTTACTTTAGTGGGAACGTGCAACCCTTGGCAAGGCGGCTATTTGTTGGTTGCTACTCGAAATATCATACTGGTTTCCCTGTACAAAAATTTTGTACAAGTCCCGAACCTTTCCTAATAACCTATTGTGTTCTTTAGAAATTAAACTTGGAATCGCAAACATAACTTAACATTATTAATTCCAAGTTCAACTTATCTGTTCTTAGAGGTTTAGACTTGGATCACAAACGATGCTTAACATTATTAATCCAAATCCACCCATGTTACAAAGTTGATTAAATATTTATTTCAAAGATCGGCTTCCAGGTTAAACATGGCGAGGCACTGGCCTTCTTGGGTATGAGATCATCCACCACTTCCTAGACAAAGCCTTTCAATGAAATTAAATATTTAATCTCCTTATAGTAACCCTAGGTTTAACCACTAAGAACAATTGAATCACAAGATCGAAAAAAAAAGAAATACAAAATTGAAACATAAAATCGATTGCCTAAAACCGACAGCCTCTTGTATTTGGTATTTCAAAATCCATACAAAGAAAACTAGTATGATGCGGAATAAGACAACTAGTTATACCTTTCTTTGTAGCTAAAGACCTCTTGATCTTTTGTTGTATTCCTCACCTCCTCTTGGACATCGTGTGGGTGACGATCTACCAAGATGAATTCCACCAGGACCACTTCTTCTTCTCCAAGACTCTTGAGCCATCAAGGGATTCCAAAACAGGAAATTTCCTTCTTCTTCTTCTCCTTCAAGCAACCGACCATCAAGTGCTTCTCCTCTTCTTCTTCTTCCTCTCCAAGCAACTGGCCACAAGGATACAGCAACCCTTGATGCCGCCGGTCCTAAGGAAACAAAAGAGGTGACAAGATGAAGGTGGTGCTGCCGACCACAAGAAAGAAAAAAGGAAGGGAACATGGCCGACCACCAAGGAAATAGAGAGGGAATAAGAATAGGGTTATCATCTTGAGGCACCCTCTCCCCCTTTTTTATAATCCTTTGCTTGGTAAAAAATGAAAGTTTAATTAAAACTTCCTTTTAAACTTCTTATGGTCGGCCACATCATGGTATACTAAAAAGGAAAAAAAATTTACAACAAAAATTAAAGCTTCCTTTTAAATCATGATGTTTACAAAAATGAAAGTTTTAAACATAATTAAAACTTCCTTATTTGTGGCCTCCCTCTAAAAGAGAAAATTTTAATAACAATTAAAATCTCTCTTTTTAAATTTCCTATTATACATGGCAATAAAGGAAAGTTTTAAAAATTAATCTCTCTCTTTTAAAACATGTAGACAACTACAAAAAAGGAAAGATTAATTAAAACTTCTCTTTTTAAATCATGGTTACATAAAAGGAAACTTTTATCAAAAATTAAAATATTTCTTTTAAACATTATAGACAACTACAAATAAGGAATGATTTTAATAAAATTAAAGTCTCTCTTTAATATTTTGTAGATAGCTATAAAAGGAAAGATTTTAAAATCTAAAACTCTCTTTTTAAAACCATAAGGGTGACTATAAAAGGAAATTTTAAAAATAAAATTTCTCTTTTAAATCCCTTTCATGAATGGCTATAAAAGGAAAAATTTTAACGAAAATTAAAATCTCCTTTAATCCTATGTGATCGACCCCATGCTTGGACACCAAGCATGATTTGACCAACCACTACTTAGGCTCCAAGCCTATACTTGGTCGGCCCCTTTGCTCCAAGCAAGCTTGTGTCCGGCCCATTACTTGGATAAGAAGTGGACTTAGTGGATACAAGGTTTTATAGAGGCTACAACAGGGACCGAGAGGAGAAATTGATTTTGGTCTCCCGATGAGCTTGAGCTTCCTGTGTTCGCCCCGAACACCCAATTCAAGTTTATCAATAATAACTCATACCACTAAAGAGTTATTATTGAACTACCGCACCAATCCCAAATTACTTATGGACTCCTTCTTATTATGAGTGCATTAATCTCCCTGTGTTTAAGATATTTAATGCCCACTAATTAAATGAGTTACTGACAACTTACTTAATTAATATCTAGTTCCAAGAGTAGTACCACTCAACTTCATTGCCATAACGGACTAGATCTACCTGCAGGGTTTACATGACAATCCTTATGAGCTCCTCAAGGGGACATCATCAACCTAGATTACTAGGACACAGTTTCATTCTATAATCAATAACACAGCATATAAATAATATCATTTCTCAACTTATCAGGCCTATTGATTTAACGAGCTAAATCACACCCTTTGATAAATTAAAGAAATAAATATTAAGTCTATGTGCTTGTTATTATATCATGATTAAGAGTACGCACTTCCATAATAATAGAGATTTTTGTTCTTTTATGTAGTTAGTATAAAAAAAACTACTTCAAATGGTCCTGCTCAATACACTCATAGTGTACTAGTGTAATTTTTTGGTCAAGATAAACTAATACCAAATTACACTACAACCACTCCAATGGGTTGTCCCATTCCATCTTGGTTGTGAGCTACTATTTATAATTTATAAGAAACTGATAACATGATCTTCTGTGTGTCTCCTCACACCATGTCATCTTCAATATAAATTAAATGGACAACTACACTTAGTAAAAATGTAGACATTTGACCAATGTGATTTTTATAAATGTTTATACAAAAGCTAGGCTTTTAGTATACATCCTAACACTATTAGCTAACCTCCTCTTCATTGCCTTACTAGAGGCTTATTGATGAAATCTTTACCAAGTGACAATAAATAGATAGCCCTTGAGCATTTCAACCTTAATTGATTTATCCAACCCATTGGCTAAGTGGTTTTGAGAGAGTAGTTGAATCGTGCCGAGTGGCTAAATCGTGCCGAGTGAGTGGTTGAATCGTGCCGAGCAAACGACTAAATAATGCTGAGAGAGTGGATGAATGATGCTGAGTGACCGGCTGAATTATGCCAAGCGAGCAGCTGAATCATGTTGAGTGAGCAGTTGAATTATGTCAAGTGAGTGGCTGAATGATTTCTCTATAAATGTATGGAGGACCCCACCCATGACTCAGTGTTAGGTTGCAAGAGCTGGAAATTGAACCTTCTACTGACTGATTGGAAGGCACGGAGAAACCCGTTTATAACTTGGTGCCAAGGCTTGAGAGTCTAGCATTGAACCTTCGACTGGAAGGTTAAAGGGCATGGGAAAACCTGCTTATAACTCAGCACGGAAGCATGATCTGACATTGAACCTCCAACTGAAAGATCAAAAGGCATGGGGAAACCCACTTATAACTCAGTATGGAGGCATGAGAGTCTGAAATTAAACCTCTGATCGAAAAGTTGAAGGGCATAGGAAAATCCACTTATAACTCAGCGCTAAGGCTTGAGAGTCTGAAATTAAACATCTGACAAAATGGTCGAAAGGCATGGGTAAATCCTCTTATAACTCAACGCTAAGGCTTGAGAGCCTGGAATTAAACCTCTGACCAACTGGCACAGGAAAACTTGCTTATAACTTGGCACTTAGATTCAAGAGTCTGGAATTAAACCTTCAAATGGATGATCGAAGGGCACGGGGGGACTTGCTTATAACTCAGTGCTAAGACTCGAGAGTCTGGAATTAAACCTCCGATTGGATAATCGAAGGGCACCGGGTAAACCGCTTATAACTTGGCACCCACGTTCAAGAGTTAGGAATTAAACCTCCGACCGATGGTCTAAGGGCACGGGGAAACCCACTTATAACTTGATACCTAGGCCCAAGAGTATAGAATTAAACCTCCAACCGGATAATCGAAGGGCACGGGGAACCCCTCTTATAACTTGGCTCTAAGGCTTGAGAGGCTGGAATTAAACCTCCGACCGAATGGTCGAAGGGCATGGGGAAACCCACTTATAACATAGCACCTAGGCTGTAGAGTCTGAAATTAAACCTTTGACCTGATGGTCGAAGGGCACAGGGAAATTGTAACACCCATAAATTTCCTCTCTTCCAAAAGAGCAAAAAGAAATAGAAGAAGAGAAAAGAAATAAAAAAATATATATGTAAATGACCCGGGCTAGGATTTGAACCCTAGACCCTTGATTTAAGAGTGGTTTAAGTAGCCATTAGGTGGTGGTAAAGCATCACATTGGAAATAGAAAACTATTCATTATATGTAGATTATGTGTGAAGAGATGCTTCAACTTCCACTTAGTATAAAAGGGAATGGAAGAGACCAAAAACCTAATTTTTGGTTTCCTCTTCTCCTCCCTAGCCGAAATTCCTCTTCTCCTCTTTTTAGTTTTCGGCCAAGAACCATAGGGTTCCAAATTCCAAGTTCTTCAAGAGGAGAATCTAAGAGGGGAGTTTTCACAAGGATTAGTATGTGCGGGAAGGGTGACTTGGAGATTAAGGCGCACACGAGAAGATTGTATTCCCTACACCCTATAATAGTAAGATCTAGACAAAGGAAGTAAGTACTACTCACCTGCAGTATGAGTTGCTTTGCTGATACATGTTGTGAAATATTTTTATGCATATTAAAAAATGTGGAGCCGCCACATCAGCGGCCCCCCTAGAGCCGGTCCCACGGATATGGAGGGAGGTAAATGCAGGTACACAGGTGGAAAGTGCATAGCGGAGACGTTAATATGTTTTTATGCATATTAAAGAAGATACAAGTTGTTGATATGTTTTTATGCATGCTAAGAAGATACATGTTATGATATGTAAGATGCCCTATGAAGTTTTGGGATTAAGAGCATGTTTAGAGTATTTTGAATTACTTCCCATTTAGTTTTGGGGCTAAGAAACATATTCAAGTGCCCTAAAGTGCTTCCCTATAAGTGTGGGGGATTAAGCGCACATAAGGTGCTTGTTTAAATGACAAGTAAGTGCAAGTATAAGAAAGCAATATGTAAAAGAAAGTATTCTACTTTAAAGTGGCATGTACTGGACACAAGGTCCATGGGTGGACTTCTAGATCGCCACTAGGCCCATAGATTGCCTAGTAGTACCTTAATAGGTTCGGGATTAGCTACCTCGGATCTTATGAAGGATGCGCGTAAAGTGGTACAGTGCTGGGCCCAAGCAAGTTTATTATTATTTTCACTAGTTATGTAATATAAAGTTTTCAAACTTCGTTGATTGTCTTAGTAGAAACCTTCTTAAGTTGAGAACTTGAGTTATGAAGTGTAGCATGGATAAACTCTATAGTAAGGCAAGATTTATGTTTCCATTGCATGTTTACATTGCTAGAATGGTTTTAAGTTGGTGTTTTGCATGATAAACCTATTTAAAAATGCATGTTGTGTACAGATTTCCGAATTATGCGTTTTAGCATGAATTATGGTCAAGTGCGAGTTTTGTGTTTTCCCCAAGCAGTTTTGAAAGCATGTTACTTCTATTATGCCTGTTTTGTGAGTAGATAGTACTTACTAAACATTCACTTATAGATTTGCATTTCCTTATACTGCAGATAAAGGTAAAGGAAAGCTCGAGTAGGAGGAGACAGCAGGAGCGGTGTTTTGTGTGTGTGTGATGGAACAGTGGAAGGAGATCTGGGAACTTGTTATTGTTTGGAATATGTTAGAACTTGATGCTAAAGTATTTTCTTTTCTCTGCTCTATATGAATCACTAGTTGCTTAGGATGAACTTATCAGTTTGACAATAACTATAGTGGCAAAGATAAGTACAAAGGGGAGAACAACCCTTTTTGTAGAGTAGGGTGTGACCCCCACACGACCCGTTACACGACCGTGTGGATTCACACGGCCTCAGACCTCTCCCTCTCGACTAAGGTGACATGGCCGTGTGGATTCACACGGCTGTGCACCTCTCCCTCTCGACCGAGTTGACACAGCTGTGTGGATTCACACGGCCGTGCATCTCTCTCTCTTGGGCCAAGGTGACACGGCCGTGTGGATTCATACGACTGTGCACCTCTCCCTCCTGGTCAAGGTGACACGGCCATGTGGATTCACAAGGCCGTGCATCTCTCCCTCTCGGCCAAGTTGACACGACCGTGTAGATTCACACGGCCGTGCACCTCTTCCTCTTGGCCAAGGTGACACGGCCATGTATGGTTACCCAAAACCATGAATGGTTACATCCTTTTCTAAGTTCGAGGATTTACTTTTTATAGTAGGGCTATACAAAGATTTACATCCTGTTCTCCCCTTTGTACTTATCTCGTGTGGGGATCACATCCTGTTCTAGGTTCGAGGACAAAATTTTTATAAGGTATAGGGGATTGTAACACCCGTAAATTTTCTCTCTTCCAAAAGAGCAAAAAGAAATAGAAGAAGAGAAAAAAAATAAAAAAATATATATATATAAATGACCCGGGCTAGGATTTGAACCATAGACCCTTGGTTTAAGAGTGGTTTAAGTAGCCATTAGGTGGTGGTAAAGAATTACATTGGAAATAGGAAATTATTCATTATATGTAGATTATGTGTGAAGAGATGCTTTAACTTCCACTTAGTAAAAAAGGGAATGGAAGAGACCAAAAACCTAATTTTTGGTTTCCTCTTCTCCTCCCTAGCCGAAATTCCTCTTCTCCTCTTTTTAGTTTTTGGCCAGGAACCATAGGATTCCAAATTCCAAGTTCTTCAAGAGGAGAATCTAAGAGGGGAGTTTTCACAAGGATTAGTACGCGCGGGAAGGGTGACTTGGAGACTAAGGCGTACATGAGAGGATTGTCTTCCCTACACCCTATAATAGTAAGATGTAGCGAAAGGAAGTAAGTACTACTCACTTGCAGTATGAGTTGCTTTGCTGATACATGTTGTGAAATGTTTTTATGCATATTAAAGAAGATACAAGTTGTTGATATGTTTTTATGCATGTTAAGAAGATACATATTATGATATGTAAGATGCCCTCTGAAGTTTTGGGATTAAGAGCATGTTTAGAGTATTTTGAATTGCTTCCCATTTAGTTTTGTAGCTAAGATGCATATTCAAGTGCCTTAAAGTGCTTCCCTATAAGTGTAGGGGATTAAGCGCACATAAGGTGCTTGTTTAAATGACAAATAAGTGCAAGTATAAGAAAAGCAATATGTAAAAGAAAGTATTTTACTTTAAAGTGACATGTACTGGACATAAGGTCCATGGGTGGGCTCCTAGATCGCCTAGTAATACCTTAATAGGTTCAGGATTAGCTAACTCAGATCTTATTAAGGATGCACGCAATGTGATACAATGTCGGGCCCAAACAAGTTTATTATTATTTTCACTAGTTATGTAATATAAAGTTTTCAAACTTCATTGATTCTCTTAGTAGAAACCTTCTTAAGTTGAGAACTTGAGTTATGAAGTGTAGCATGGATGAACTCTATAGTAAGGCAAGATTTATTTTTCCATTGCATGTTTACATTGCTAGAATGGTTTTAAGTTGGTATTTTTCATGATAAACCTATTTAAAAATACATGCTGTGTACAAATTGTTGGGGTTGCAAGGTTGCAAACATAGTCCCATATTGAAAACACATGGGAATGATCATGGGTTTATAAGAGAAAAGATATCTCTATTGGCATGAGGCCTTTTGGGGAGAGCCCAAGAGCAAAGCCATGAGGGTCTAGGCCCAAAGTGGACAATATCATGCCATTGTGGAGATATCTAAATTCCTTACGATTCAACAATTGGTATCATAGCTCGGACTGCCAGAAGGTTTAACCACCGACTGTGTTTAAGAGCTATGGTCTGATTGAGCCATGTGGGTACAATATTGACCTTAAACAAAGAAAGTGGGGGCTCCTATGTTCGGATCAAGAGGACCAGACACCAGGCATGAAAGTCCTAGTTGCGATTAGGCAATGAAGTCCTAGTAGGTCGTGTGGACCGAGGGGCAGGAAGACCTGATGGGTCGAGGATCGGACGTGGGAAGCCTATGGTCCTTTGTTTGAGGGGGAGGGATTGTTGGGGTTGCAAGGTTGCAAATATAGTCCCATATTGAAAACACATGGGAAAGATCATGAGTTTATAAGAGAAAAGATATCTCCATTGGCATGAGACCTTTTGGGGAGAGCCCAAGAGCAAAGCCATGAAGGTTAAGACCCAAAGTGGATAATATCATGCCATTATGGAGATATCTAAATTCCTTACGATCCAACATAGATTTCCGAATTATGTGTTTTAGCATGAATTATGGTCAAGTGCGAGTTTTGTGTTTTCCCCAAGCAGTTTTGAAAGCATGTTCCTTCTTTTATGCTTGTTTTGTGAGTAGATGATACTTACTAAGCATTCGCTTATAGATTTGCATTTCCTTATACTGCAGATAAAGGTAAAGGAAAGCTCGAGTAGGAGGAGGCATCAGGAGCGGTGTTTTGTGTGTGTGTGATGGAACAGTGGAAGGAGATCTTGGAACTTGTTATTGTTTGGAATATGTTAGAACTTGATGCTAAAGTATTTTCTTTTCTTAGCCCTACATGAAATACTATCACTAGTTGCTTAGGATGAATTTATCAATTTGGCAGTAATTAGAGTGGCAAAGATAAGTACAAAGGGGAGAACAACTTTTTTTTGTAGAGTAGGGTGTGACCCCCACACGGCCCATGACACGGCCGTGTGGATTCACACAACCTCAGACCTCTCCCTCCAAGGTGACACGACCTTATGGATTCACACAGCCATGCACCTCTCCCTCTCGGCCGAGGTGACACGGTTGTGTGGATTCACACAGTCGTGCATCTCTCTCTCTTGGGCCAAGGTGACACGACCATGTGGATTCACACGACCGTACACCTCTCCCTCCCGGTTAAGGTGACACGACCGTGTGGATTCACATGGGCGTGCATCTCTCCCTCCCGGCCAAGGTGACACGACCTTGTGGATTTACACGGCCGTGCACCTCTTCTTCTTGGCCAAGGTGACACGACCGTGTGGATTCACACGGCCGTGCACCTCTCCCTCTCGGCTAAGTGGCATGACCATGTGACCCTCACATGGCCGTGCACTGCCAAGGTGACACGGGCGGTCATCTCCACACGGCCAGGTCTTGCTCCATCTCGGGCAAGGCTATACGGTCGGTCAGGGCCACATGTCCCAGATCCGCTTGAAGCTCTAGACTCCCTTCCAGCTCTGCATGGCTCCAAGTCACGTCCTATTTATCGAAACAAGTTTAGAGTAGATCTCTGAACTGAGCAGTATATAATAAACAAGAATGTTAAAATTTAGATATGAAAAGAGTAACATCTACCCTGTAAGGTAAGGATAGAAGGGTGGGGTGTTACAGAAATCCACTTATAGCTCACGCTAAGGCTCGAGAGTCTGGAATAGAACCTCTTGAGTTGAGTTTACTTGTATTCATTAAGCGTGAATATTCAACAAGATAAATAAATGCATTACAAGTGTACTCTTAGGTCCAATAAGGTAGGAGATGATCTGCATTCCATGGTCGATCCAAGTTTTTCCCTTCAACGTCTTGAAGATAGTAGGAACCCTAGGTGAGCTTCTGCATTAGCTTGCATGGTCAGCCCCATTGTGGCTCTAATTTGCTAACTTCCCCAACCGACTTGATCCACTTCCAAACCAGCTCACCCACTTGAAAGAATCATGGGATAACTCTCTGATTATAATTTTACTTCATTCACTGGCAATATACTATCAACCGAGCAGCAGCTGAATCTCTGATTTTGTCTATCATATTGAGCTCCATAAGGCGTTGACTGGAGTTATCTTCATAATATAATTTTTTTTGATCAGACTCCAAACCAATTTTAACTAAGATGACTATTTCTCCACCATAAACAAGATGAAAAGGGGTTATACTTGCGACCCACAATATACTGGCAGTTCATCCACCTAACTTCCTCCAACGTGATCTAACTTAGTTTTGAGTCCTCTGATGAATTTCCTTTTGGTGACTTTATCTTGACTGTTACTTTGAGGATATGCTACAGAGGTGAAAGCTTGCAAGATGTTATAACTTGAGAACCACTCTCAGAATTTTTGACCCTGGAACTGCCTTCCATTATACGAGACAAGCTTGTAGGGAATTTCAAAATGGCATATGATGTTCTTCCATAGAAACTTGATGACCATCTGCTCGATTATTTTTACTAGCGCTTAGGCTTCCACCCACTTGGAAAAATAATCAATGACCACCAAAAGGAATCATTTCTGAGTGGGTGCCATCAGGAAGGGCCCTATAATATTCATCCCCCATTAGTCAAATGGGCATGAAATAATTGAGGTCTTCAGTAGTTATATAAGGTGGTATGAGATGTTCTGATGCTTATGACACGATAAACAAGTACCTACCAGCTGAGCCAAGTCGGCTTGTAGAGTGGGCTAAAAATATTTGGTTAGCAAAATCTTTTAAGAGAGTGATTGGCCTCCCGAGGGGCTTCCATAGGAACCCTGATGAACCTCTTGTAAAATATATTCCACATCATCCGACCCGATACATTTGAGTAGAGGGTGAGAGAAAACCCTCTTATACAAGTGATCTCCAACCAATGTAGACCAACCGACCCTTTTCTTGATCATACGTGCTTGTTCTGGGTTGGCAAGTAAACTTCCTTGTTGGAGGAATAAAATTATCGGTGCTCTCCAATTGCTTTATAATTCTAGTTTAGCCTGTAGTTCGATGTGAACTATCAACAATGTTTGCTCCACAGATCTATCTAGAGTCCAAGGGATTAAGGAGCCAACTAACTTGGCTAACTCATCAGCCTTCTGATTTTCTGCTTGGGGGATTTTTTTGTAAGGTTACTTCTTGAAATCCAACTTTCAATTTCTCAAAGGCCTCCGCATACAACCTTAGTCATTCACTGTTGATCTCAAAGTTACCTAACAACTGTTGAGCCACTAATTGAAAATCTGAGTGAATTAGGACTTGAGCGGCTCCGACATATTTCATAGCTTGCAGATCAGCTATCAATGCTTCATATTCTGCTTTATTATTAGTGGCTTGATAATCCAGCAAAAAGGACAACTACAGCTTATATTCGTGATATCATAAGAGTTCCAACCCTGCTACCTTACCGAGTGGATGATCCATCCACATAGATTTTTCAAGTTTCTTCTGGTTTCGAGTTTTATATTTTAGTAACAAAATCGGCTAAGGCCTAAGTTTTGATGGTCACTCGAGGTTGATATTGTATACCAGATTTGCTAAGCTCCGTAGTCCACTTGATCAATCTTTCTAAAGTCTCGGAATTGATGAGCACTCAACCTAGGGTGCTATTGATTAATACTATGATTGGAAAATAGAGATAATAGAGAAAATAGAGACGTAACATTTGAGTAGCTAAGACTAGATCATATGCTAACTTCTCAAGAGCAGTGTAGCAATATTTAACACCTTTCAATAAATGGCTTAAGAAATACACTGGCTATTGTTATTTGCCCTCTTGTCGTACTAACACTGACACAACAACACTTTTAGTAGTAAACAAGTACACCCATGATGGCTTGTCCATTATTAGTTTAGCAAGTATAGGCAAGGTAGACAAGTAATCCTTCAGTTCCTCTAGTGCTCTATCACACTTGGAGTCTTATTGGAACTTGGTAGCCCGATAGAGTATTTTGAAGAAGGGTAGTGTAAGATATCGCAAAATAAATAATAAATATTATTGGATGAAAAATCTTATTGGATTTTTTTTGAAATTTTTAGAAATTTTTTTAGATTTAAACGGAGTCCGTATGATCCGTTTTGAGGGGATGAATTCGGAGCTAGTTGGAGGCCTGTTTGGAATACCCTTAAAAGGGAGTTGATTAATTTCAATTAATCTACATTACCTAAGTATAAATTCTTTACCTAGGTTTAATTTCCGAACCATTCTCCTTCTTCCCGATTTCTTTCCCCCTGCGCGCGAGCTCTCTGCGTCCTGAACCTCACCAGCGACCGGTGATCTCCCTCTTCCCCTCCGGGCGTCGCCGGCATGAGCAACCACCGAAGCTTTGAGGGGGAAGCAACTGGCCGATCTTTCTTCCTCTCTCATTTTCCCCTCTTCTACTTCCTCTCACGTGCACGGACGACCCGACGCCGGTGGCTTCCCCGACGATCTCGTCCTCGCCGCGTCACTGGAGGAACGCCGCCGGATCTTGAAGATAATGAGGTTGTTCAGATCATATCTGGTGGAGCGCTTGTCTCCTCTACTGATCCTTGCGCGCGATCGACAGCGATCGGAGGGATCCGAACTAGGGCACGGTGAGAAGGTTGATCCGCGACCCCAGCTCCTCAATCTGTTCCTCCTTATCAACTTGTTAACTGGAGGGTGGTCTATTGCTTCACAATCAATGAAATGGAACAGGCGACATCATTTGGAGGTGACTGATTCGAGGTGAGTTTCATTTAGAACCTCAGGGATTCAAAAATCTTCTTTGATTGATCTTCTTGGTGATGTTATTCCTGTTCTGGATTGCAGGAAGGCTTTGGATCAAAGTAGTGGTGGATATCCCTGTTGCCGGTCACTGCCAATTCCATTTCTTGGAGTTGTGGAGGTCTCGGCTGAAGAGTTAGGGATCTGTTGAGGTGAGTTCATACTGTGGATTAGAGTTTCAGCAAATCCTTTGTTGTATGATTGATTTTTTTGGATTTATTCTTGGAAGAAATTGGTTATGGTGTGTTTGTAGCTTCTGGATAGTGGGTGTAAGTTGTGAGGTACTGGATTTGGCTGCCTTATCTCAAGGTGAGTGCATTCCAGTGATGTACTTCTGATTTTCTTATTAGTATGTTACACAATTAGGTTTTCTATGGGTTCTAGGGCTTTGTGCTTGCTTAGATGTATGAGTGGTGTGATGTGGATTGAATGAATTATTGTGGATTAAGGATTAAGATTTTTACTTCTAGTTGTAAGTATTGTTTTGGTTAATTAGGGGGCGTTTGGTTTAGGGGAATAGGAGTGGAGAATGGGAATGAGAATAATTGATTACCATTGTTAATGTTTGGATTATAGGAATAGGAATAGGAATAAGGGAATGAATCCTTGAAATTGGGTAATAACTCATTCCCATGTACCTCCCCTTCAATGAGCCATTACCCTATTTTCATCAATCAAAATATTCTCTTATTCCAAAAATATCCTTGACCTAAAACTAAAATTTTCTCCCTTAATATCAAATATCAAAATTTATTTATTTATTTTTTCTTCATATCACTTCTCTCTCCTTGTTCTCTCTCATCATATTTTCGCTCTCATCATTTTATCACACACTTTCTCTCTCCTATCACACTCTCTTTCCTCTTTTTTCTCATTACACTTTCTCTCTCATCATACTTTCTCTCTCCTCAATCTCTTACATCACACTCTCTTCTTTCTTTTCCTCAACACACTTTCTCTCTCATCATACTTTCTCTCTCCTCAATCTCTCCCATCACATTCTCTTTTCTCTTTTTTTTTCTCATCGCACTTTCTCTCTCCTCAATCTCTCTTGTCACACTCCCTCCTTTTTTCCTCAACACACTTTTTCTCTCATCATCTCTCCCATCACACTCACTGTTCTCTTTTTTCTCATAACACTTTCTCTCTCCTCAATCTCTCTTGTCACACTCCCTCCTTTTTTTCCTCAACACACTTTCTCTCTCATCATACTTTCTCTCTCATCATCTCTCCCATCACACTCACTGTTCTCTTTTTTCTCATCACACTTTCTCTCTCATCATACTTTCTCTCTCCTCAATCTCTCTCATCACACACACTCTCTCCCCTCATTTTTTCTCATTACATTTTTTATCTCTTCATCCTCTCCTATCATAATTTCTCTCACATCATATTTTATCTCTCATCATTCTCTCTTCTATCACACTCTCTTTTCTCATTTTCTCTCATCACACTTTCTCTCTCTTCATTCTCTCTCATCATACTTTCTTTCTCATCATACTTTCTCTCTCATCATTCTCTTTCATCATATTTTTCTCTCACATTCATCTTTCTCTCACATCTAATTTTTTTCTCTTATTTTTCTTTAAGGATAAAAAAGGAAATATTAATTTATTCCGATAGAAAGTATGCAACTAACCAAACATTACTTTTAAGAGTGATATCCATACTCATACCCATTCTCATTCCACAATACAATGATTCCCATTCCGATTCCCATTCTCATGCTCATACGAAACGCCCCCTTAGTTGTTGATGGATTGATTGATTATCGGATGTGGCGGATTGGTAACTAAGAAATAGATTTGTTATTGAATTAAATGATTGTGTTGATTGAGGATTATTGGAGTTGTTGGATGATGATAATGAGTTAGGTGAGTTGGATTTAAGAAGTGTTGATTAGTGAGTTTTGGATTGATTAATAGATTGTATATTTTGTTTGGATCTAGAAGGAGTTGGATTGAGGATTATTTGGAGGATCAATCAGATATCAAATTTGAGTGGAGTCATCCAATTGGGATAGAGATTTTATTTAGCTATTTTAATTCTTATGAATTTAGCTAAATAAAATATATATATTGATTGATGTAGGCCTTTTATATGGGATGATCATCACGAAGGGGGATTTATTCTGGACACGATCTACGTATCAAGGCGGGTATTTCTTCCTTGGCTCTATGTAGATTTTTATTGAGCTTAGTGCATGGTTTTATGTAATGGATTAGGCTGCTTTTCCTTATATCGTATTTGTTGGTTGACTTCCTGCTTGATACTTATGCTTGATCTTTGAGATGTCCTAGTTATATCATATACAGTCTCTACTCTTGATTTCTACTCTGCTGTGATTACGCGTGTAGAGTATGTATTGTAGGGATTGTCGAGTGGTTGGATTTACCATGCTGATTTTGCATATAATGTGGACTGTACGTAGCTTGGTATGTTTTTTAGGAGACATCATGTTGACCGTACATTTGCATGTTGTATGTACACACGTATTTGGTTATGTACTTTTGGAGGAGTTATGTTGATTGTATGTTTGTGGTTTATACACGTGTCTGATGTGTTTATTATTGGAGGATACATGTTGATTGTACTTACGTTCTGTGCATATGTGTCCAGGGGGATTATTGGGGATTTTTGGTTGATTATATGTGTGCAGTTGTGTACATGTGTTTGGTGGGATGTGTGGATTTATCATGACGATTATATTCATGTTGTGGAGTGCTTATGTGGAGTTAGAGTTTGCATGGATGATGACGGTGTCTGTATCATGATTATATATATATATATATATATATCATGTTCATCATTCATTGCATACTGACGACTATCGTCTCCTTTGTAGTTGAGAGGGTTGTCAGTTTTTATAGCTGTCCACTCTACCACTGATGGAGAGTGGTAGCTAGGAGTGGAGTTATGTCCTGTCTGCTTACTTAGCTTCTCAGTGTTGTCACTCTGTCAGCCTCGACCACTCTGGACTAGTGGGTCTTGAGGGTACAGTAGTCGAAGAGCTTGAGTTGTGAGTGGTCAGGGACCCTTAGCTATGTAGTTAGATAACTACATAGTATACTGTCGCCTCAGTCGCTTTATAGCGGTTACGTGCGTGAGGCTTGTACGGTTTGTCACGGACCCAAGCCTCTCGACCATACTGGGGTCGTGGTGTCTGGAGAGGTGGCGGGGGTGACCATGGAGCATGCATACGCATATGCATATGATGCACAGTGCATCTTGTGGATTTATATTTGCATACATGCCTAGTAGATACTAGTTGCTTGTGATTGTGATTTGTTGCATTTGTTTGCGATATGATTGTTGCATATGGTTGTCATGCTGCATACATGTCATTTATTTTACATGTATTTGCCGTCGTATTTATATTGCACAGGTGTCACGAGTAGGTCTGTTGCAGATCTGGTGAGTTTACTGACTATTGTACCAGGTGTTGATTCCAGATTTGGGTATGTATCTATCATTATGATAGTTGTGGTTTGTACAGTTGGTATGTCAGGTTATTATGTCAGATATGTGTAGGTGCATTTATTATGATAGTATGATCATGCTCTTTATTCCCTACTGAGACTGTATACTTTTGATCTCCATGTTTATTTATAGTCCATGCACTATCTTGTCTATTACCCGCTGAGTTACCTATACTCACCACCGCATGTATACATTTATGTTTTCAGGTAGCTTGTAGATGGTTGGTGTCGCTCGGAGTATCCTGTCTGCCGGGTCCTACCTCACATCCAAAGACCGTGCTTGTTTTCTTTTATATATCTTTTCATTATTTTTGGCATTGTATTTATGTGTAGCCATGTGGCTATCTTATTCTTTTGGTGTTGTAATTGTGTTTAAGCCGTGCCAGCATGCATTGTATTTATTTGGTTTGCGTGGGCTTTCCTTCATTTTTCTGTTGTATTTTTAGTACAGCCGTGTGGGCTGTTTTATATATAACTGCGTGGTTGTGATTGTTTCATTCCAGCCGAGTGGGCTGTTATTATAACTCCGTGGTTGTGTATATAAATATTCCAGCCGCATGTGGCTGATGTATTTTGCTTGTATTGATGCTTCAAATTGTCACCGGTAGAGGGGAGATGCTGTCGGATTTTTGTCTGGCAGAGACTCCATTGGGGGCGTGATAATTTAGTGGTATCAGAGTAGGTTCGATGCCTATTATTCGTGTTTTTGGATTTCGTGTTTCAGTTCTCTTGATGTGATTTTTCAGGCTTTGGGACCAGGCAGCAGCAGGACATCTCCAGGCTATAGGATGTATGTTTGCACATTACTATCATACATTTTGTTGGTACATGCATTGTTGTTTTGATAGTGATGACATGTGTTAGTACTCTTTTGTTAGTGGCTGCCTATTTGTTTGTAGCATGCATTGCATGTGTTGGGTCAATCACTGATCACAGTTGACCTACTGGAGATCAAGAATTACAGTCTTAGGGGATTTTTCATATCATACTACCAGTTGTGTTAGTTACTGCTACTACTAGTTGGTTGAGATTTAGAGTCACATACCAGTCTCTATTATTATTAGCTGGATAGTGGATGATATCTGTATACATATGTTGACTCAGTTTGTATTACTCCGATTGGTTAGATCAGTTTAGGATTAATTTACCTGATCGACATGTGTAGTTGTGGATTGATTTATCTTAGTTGGTTTCATACTCCTGTTATTTTGATTAGTAGAGTATTGATTTACTCCTGTTGGTTAGGTTTGTAGATTACCCTCGTTGACTTGGGTAGTGATGGGTCGATTTTTACCTTAGTTGCTTTTGACAAGGATTGATTTACCCTTATTAGATCAGTTAGTTGACGACCGATTTATTTAGCAGTTCGATCATAAGGGTATGATCATACTCTATTTCTAGAGATTCTGATCTTTGGGGTCACTTGTGCTTGGTTAGATACTTGGGAGATACATTTGAGTACATGACTTGTACCATCGTGGAAAAGACTGAATTAGCCGTATACCATTATCGACTGGGTTAGCCTGTAGAGGATTGTCGTATCCTATTTCATGGGGACTTTGACCATGGACTGTTTGTACCTAGTTGATTGACTTAGAAGGTACATTCGGATAAGATACCTCCACTGATGTGGAAAAGTGTAAAGCTACCTGCTTAACACTTATGAGATATAATCGTTACTAGGGTGT
The DNA here is from genome assembly GCF_018446385.1 of Zingiber officinale. Lineage (NCBI taxonomy): Eukaryota > Viridiplantae > Streptophyta > Magnoliopsida > Zingiberales > Zingiberaceae > Zingiber > Zingiber officinale. Next base: position 58,187,773 of record NC_055998.1, on the reverse strand, counting down.
ATGAGTTGGAGAGTACATTTGGATATATAATTTGTACTGACGTAAGAGAGTTGAAGTTAGCTGCTTAACCTTTACGTGACCCAGTATCACATGAAGGAAGAAGCAGAGAATGCTTTCTAGAGATCAGGTCACCACTTAGTGATTTCCTTGAGGTGTTTGGAGAGAGAGTAGTTCTCTACTTCTTTCGTTAGCATGATGGATTTTAAGGCGATGACTAGTCGACTCGCCTAACGCTGTTCCATGGGAGATCCTGACTCATGGAACTATTGGATATGATTAGATATCCATGATGTACTTAAGGATATATACCCCGCAATGGTGCGGAGGAAGTGGTGTTAGTTGAGTAATACCTAGGAGTTTTGACCGTAACTAGGTATAATTTCAGATGATGATCTTCGAGGGGTTGAGCGTTGATTGACGGATATTTTGATCAACTATTTAGTTGTAGCATTCCTCTATCTTTGTGTTTATTGCTCGATACTAGAGGTTGCTGAACCTCAGGGTGGAGCAACCATAGTATGATGAGATACAAGACAATGATTAGACGACTCAGCTAACATTGTCTCTATCAGGTGGCTTAAGACCTTGACCACGTGATCATTTTACCAGATCTTGTAGTCTATATCTCATATTAGAGGGTTTGACCTTTTATCGGTATTTGTCGAGGGACATATATAGGATGATGATGAGGGTGGTGGAGATATCTCCTTGATAGGTAGACTCTTAGTCAGCAGGTTGTATGACCCTTTGACTTTGGATTGACATTCCTCTACTGTAGATATTTGATTATTAGAAAAGATGAGATGATGAGATTTGACAGACTTTTTGGATACATTTAGTTTGTTGGCAGTAGGTGTTGAGGGTTGAATGCTTTCGTTTTTCTCTATCATTGTTTAGGAGACTATCTAGTATGATTGATTGATATTGAGGATGATTATGATTGGTTGATATTGGGAGATCAAATGTGATGATATATTATCTTTTGATGATCTATTAGTGGATATTTGTTTTGATGATCTCTTAGTTAGCGTTAGATGTTGATAGTGACATGAAGTGTAGTACGTCTATGATATTTATGGATTTGACGATTTGTGGTTGGTGATCCGATCATAGGTTTGCTGTTGGAGATCTTACGGTTGAGTGTACTTGTTGTACGGATATTATGAGTCTATGGTTTTATCGTTTAGGCTTACATTACCCTAGACATCATGTTTTCATGGACTCGATGTATTTGGTATTATTAGGGTGTTTAGATCAGTTTTCATTATCTCCATTGACGATGTTGTGATCTATTTTCGATCCGAGTTGGATCACGTACATTAGCTTCACATAGTTCTAGAGATGTTTCGACGGGAACATCTATATATGAAGTTAGTAGTACGTATTGTGATTGTCTTTTACGAGTTTTTGGGGCACATTGTGTTTAGTAGAGGGATATTAGTGGATGTACAGGAAATATAGGCTATTATCAGTTGAGAGTAGTCGTAGTTTATACAGGAGACTCGTAGCTTCCTTGGTCTAGCTGGATATTATTGGAGATTAGTTGAGAGTTTTCTCCAGCATTTATGCCGTTGACTGGACTGTTCAGGATGAGTATGGAATTTTCCTGGATAGACGCTTACGAGATCAGTTTCAGGAGTTGAAACGAGAAGTTGTTAACTATACTGTCTTAGTCGTACTTTCTAGTGTAGATGGATTTGTACTCTACATAGATGTATCGTGTCTGGGAGTCGGTGCAGTTCCGATGTACATGAGCAGAGTAGCCTCGTGCCAATAGATAGAATTCTTGTGTAATGGGAATGAGATTCTTTGATTTTCACGGGACATTATGGGTGTTCCCGAGTCACTTCTTATCAGGGAGGAGTTACTGCAGGAAACACATTGATCTCGATTTACGATACATTCGGGTGACACCTGATATGTAGAGACTTGGAGCGTTCCTATTGGTGGAATGACATGAAGAAAGACATCGCGGATTTTGTAGCTTGATATCTAGCATGTCAGCAAGTGAAGGCTGAACATCACATATTAGTAGAATTATCTCTGTTGATTTGGATACTGGAGTGAAGTTGGGAGCATGTTTGACGGATTTTGTTGTAGGATTATCCAGGACTTGGAGAAGATATTTAGGTCGGGTAATCATTGATTTGTTGAGGACTATGCTCCCTAGCTAGCGATTTGTAGGACGGATTCTTTTGGATTGAGTAGCAGGATTATACTGTGGAGAGATTACTGGACCTTATGGTATATCTCTGAGTGGTGTATCAGATGGAGATCTGCGATTTCACATTTTGGTTCTGACCGAGATTACAGTAGACTTTGGGTTTGGAACTTTGTTTTAGTATAGATTTTCACCCTCAGACTGGTTGATAGTTTGAGCGCCCTATACAGATATGGAGGATCTTATGATAGTGGATTTTGATTTTCAGAGGTAGTTGATTTATCTTGCAGTTGGCTAGATTGCAAGCGGGAGTAGTGGGAGTTCATAGCTCTCACAGAGTCGTCGCTATTCATTTGGAGGTGAATTAGCACAGTTTGAGAGTTGTACATATTACTTGGATGAGTGGTATATAAGTATGTTGATTGGTGGTTACCTTGGATGAGGGTCCCCGAGTTGACCAGTAAATTTGGGGACCAAATTTTTATTAGTGGGGGAGAATGTAAGATATCGCAAAATAAATAATAAATATTATTGGATGAAAAATCTTATTGGATTTTTCTGAAATTTTTAGAAATTTTTTAAAATTTAAACGGAGTCCGTATGATCTGTTTTGAGGGGATGAATTCGGAGCTAGTTGGAGGCCTGTTTGGAATACCCTTAAAAGGGAGTTGATTAATTTCATTTAATCTACATTACCAAAGTATAAATTCTTTACCTAGGTTTAATTTCTGAACCATTCTCCTTCCCGATTTCTTTCCCCCTGCGCGCGAGCTCTCTGCGTCCCGAACCTCACCAGCGACCGGTGATCTCCCTCTTCCCCTCCCGGCGTCACCGGCGTGAGCAACCACCGAAGCTTTGAGGGGGAAGCAACTGGCCGATCTTTCTTCCTCTCTCATTTTCCCCTCTTCTACTTCCTCTCACGTGCACGGATGACCTGACGCCGACGGCTTCCCCGACGATCTCGTCCTCGCCGCGTCACTGGAGGAACGCCGCCGGATCTTGAAGATAATGAGGTTGTTCAGATCATATCTGGTGGAGCGCTTGTCTCCTCTACTGATCCTTGCGCGCGGTCGACAGCGATCGGAGGGATCCGAACTAGGGCACGGTGAGAAGGTTGATCCGCGACCCCAGCTCCTCAATCTGTTCCTCCTTATCAACTTGTTAACTGGAGGGTGGTCTATTGCTTCACAATCGGTGAAATGGAATAGGCGACATCATTTGGAGGTGACTGATTCGAGGAGGGTTTCATTTAGAACCTCAGGGATTCAAAAATCTTCTTTGATTGATCTTCTTGGTGATGTTATTCCTGTTCTGGATTGCAGGAATCTTCGGATCAAAGTAGTGGTGGATATCCCTGTTGCCGGTCACTACCAATTCCATTTCTTGGAATTGTGGAGGTCTCGGCTGAAGAGTTAGGGATCTGTTGAGGTGAGTTCGTACTGTGGATTAGAGTTTCAGCAAATCCTTTGTTGTATGATTGATTTGTTTGGATTTATTCTTGGAAGAAATTGGTTATGGTGTGTTTGTAGCTTCTGGACAGTGGGTGTAAGCTGTGAGGTACTGGATTTGGCTGCCTTATCTCAAGGTGAGTGCATTCCAGTGATGTACTTCTGATTTTCTTATTAGTATGTTACACAATTAGGTTTTCTATGGGTTATAGGGCTTTGTGCTTGCTTAGATGTATGAGTGGTGTGATGTGGATTGAATGAATTATTGTGGATTAAGGATTCAGATTTTTACTTCTAGTTGTAAGTATTGTTTTGGTTAATTAGTTGTTGATGGATTGATTGCTTATCAGATGTGGCGGATTGGTAACTAAGAAATAGATTTGTTATTGAATTAAATGATTGTGTTGATTGAGGATTATTGGAGTTGTTGGATGATGATAATGAGTTAGGTGAGTTGGATTTAAGAAGTGTTGATTAGTGAGTTTTGGATTGATTAATAGATTGTATATTTTGTTTGGATCTAGAAGGAGTTGGATTGAGGATTATTTGGAGGATCAATCAGAGATCAAATTTGAGTGGAGTCATCCAATTGGGATAGAGATTTTATTTAGCTATTTTAATTCTTATGAATTTAGCTAAATAAAATATATATATTGATTAATGCAGACCTTTTATATGGGATGATCATCACGAAGGGGGATTTATTCTGGACACGATCTACGTATCATGGCGGGCATTTCTTCCTTGGCTCTATGTAGATTTTTATTGAGCTTAGTGCATGGTTTTATGTAATGGATGAGCTTTTCCTTATATCGTATTTGTTGGTTGACTTCCTGCTTGATACTTATGCTTGATCTTTGAGATGTCCTAGTTATATCATATACAGTCTCTACTCTTGATTTCTACTCTGCTGTGATTACGCGTGTAGAGTATGTATTGTAGGGATTATCGAGTGGTTGGATTTACCATGCTGATTTTGCATATAATGTGGATTGTACGTAGCTTGGTATGTGTTTTAGGAGACATCATGTTGACCGTACATTTGCATGTTGTATGTACACACGTATTTAGTTATGTACTTTTGGAGGAGTTATGTTGATTGTATGTTTGTGGTTTATACAAGTGTCTGATGTGTTTATTATTGGAGGATACATGTTAATTGTACTTACGTTCTGTGCATATGTGTCCAGGGGGATTATTGGAGATTTTTGGTTGATTATATGTGTGTAGTTGTGTACATGTGTTTGGTGGGATGTGTGGATTTATCATGACGATTATATTCATGTTGTGGAGTGCTTATGTGGAGTTAGAGTTTGCATGGATGATGACGGTGTCTGTATCATGATTATATATATATATATATATATATATATATATATATATATATATATATATATATATATATATCATGTTCATCATTCATTGCATACTGACGACTATCGTCTCCATTGTAGTTGAGAGGGTTGTCAGTTTTTATAGCTGTCCACTCTACCACTGATGGAGAGTGGTTGCTAGGAGTGGAGTTATGTCCTGTCTGCTTACTCAGCTGCTCAGTGTTGTCACTCTGTCAGCCTCGACCACTCTGGAGTAGTGGGTCTTGAGGGTACAGTAGTCGGAGAGCTTGAGTTGTGAGTGGTCAGGGACCCTTAGCTATGTAGTTAATTAACTACATAGTATATTGTCGTCTCAGTCGCTTTATAGCGGTTACGTGCGTGAGGCTTGTACGGTTTGTCACGGACCCAAGCCTCTCGACCATACTAGGGTCGTGGTGTCTGGAGAGGTGGCGGGGGTGACCATGGAGCATGCATACGCATTTGCATATGATGCGCGGTGCATCTTGTGGATTTATATTTGCATACATGCCTAGTAGATACTAGTTGCTTGTGATTGTAATTTATTGCATTTGTTTGCGATATGATTGTTGCATATGGTTGTCATGCTGCATACATGTCATTTATTTTACATGTATTTGCAGTCGTATTTATATTGCACAGGTGTCACGAGTAGGTCTATTGCAGATCTGGTGAGTTTACTGACTATTGTACCAGGTGTTGATTCCAGATTTGAGTATGTATCTATCATTATGATAGTTGTGGTTTGTACAGTTGGTATGTCAGGTTATTATGTCAGATATGTTTAGGTGCATTGATTATGATAGTATGATCATGTTCTTTATTCTCTACTGAGACTGTAAACTTTTGATCTCCATGTTTATTTATAGTCCATGCACTATCTTGTCTATTACTCGCTGAGTTACCTATACTCACCACCGCATGTATACATTTTTGTTTTCAGGTAGCTTGTAGATGGTTGGTGTCGCTCGGAGTATCCTGTCTGTCGGGTCCTACGTCACATCCGAAGACCGTGCTTGTTTTCTTTTATATATCTTTTCATTATTTTTGGCATTGTATTTATGTGTAGCCAAGTGGCTATCTTATTCTTTTGGTGTTGTAATTGTGTTTAAGCCGTGCCAGCATGCATTGTATTTATTTGGTTTGCGTGGGCTTTCCTTCGTTTTTCCGTTGTATTTTTAGTACAACCGTGTGGGCTGTTTTATATATAACTGCGTGGTTGTGATTGTTTCATTCCAGCCGAGTGGGCTGTTATTATAACTGCGTGGTTGTGTATATAAATATTCCAGCCGCATGTGGCTGATGTATTTTTCTTGTATTGATGCTTCAAATTGTCACCGCTTGAGGGGAGATGCTGTCAGATTTTTGTCTGGCAGAGACTCCTTTGGGGGCGTGACAATTTAGTGGTATCAGAGCAGGTTCGATGCCTATTATTCGTGTTTTTGGATTTCGTGTTTCAGTTCTCTTGATGTGATTTTTCAGGCTTTGGGACCAGGCAGCAGCAGGACATCTCCAGGCTATAGGATGTATGTTTGCACATTACTATCATACATTTTGTTGGTACATGCATTGTTGTTCTGATAGTGATGACATGTGTTAGTACTCTTTTGTTAGTGGCTGCCTATTTGTTTATAGCATGCATTGCATGTGTTGGGTCAATCTCTGATCACGGTTGACCTACTGGAGATCAAGGATTACAGTCTCAGGGGATTCTTCATATCATACTACCAGTTGTGTTAGTTACTGCTACTACTAGTTGGTTGAGATTTAGAGTCACATACCAGTCTCTATTATTATTAACTGGATAGTGGATGATATCTGTATACATATGTTGACTCAGTTTGTATTACTCCGATTGGTTAGATCAGTTTAGGATTGATTTACCTGATCGACTTGTGTAGTTGTGGATTGATTTATCTTAGTTGGTTTCATACTCCTGTTATTTTGATTAGTAGAGTATTGATTTACTCCTGTTGGTTAGGTTTGTAGATTACCCTCGTTGACTTGGGTAGTGATGGGTCGATTTTTACCTTAGTTGCTTTTGACAAGGATTGATTTACCCTTATTAGATCAGTTAGTTGACGACCGATTTATTTAGCAGTTCGATCATTAGGGTATCATCATACTCTATTTCTAGAGATTCTGATCTTTGGGGTCAATTGTGCTTGGTTAGATATTTGGGAGATACATTTGAGTACATGACTTGTACCATCGTGGAAAAGACGGAATTAGACGTATACCATTATCGACTAGGTTAGCCTGTAGAGGATTGTCGTATCCTATTTCATGGGGACTTTGACCATGGACTGTCTGTACCTAGTTGATTGACTTAGAAGGTACATTCGGATAGGATACCTCCACTGATGTGGAAAAGTATAAAGCTACCTGCTTAACACTTATGAGATATAATCGTTACTAGGGTGTATGAGTTGTACTGACGTAAGAGAGTTGAAGTTAGCTGCTTAACCTTTACGTGACCCAGTATCACGTGAAGGAAGAAGCAGAGAATGCTTTCTAGAGATCAGGTCACCACTTAGTGATTTCCTTGAGGTGTTTGGAGAGAGAGTAGTTCTCTACTTCTTTCGTTAGCATGATGGATTTTAAGGCGATCACTAGTCGACTCGCTTAACGCTGTTCCATGGGAGATCCTGACTCATGGAACTATTGGATATGATTAGATATCCATGATGTACTTAAGGATATATACCCCGCCATGGTGCGGAGGAAGTGGTGTTAGTTGAGTAATACCTATGAGTTTCGACCGTAACTAGGTTTAATTTCAGATGATGATCTTCGAGGGGTTGAGCGTTGATTGACGGATATTTTGATCAACTATTTAGTTGTAGCATTCCTCTATCTTTGTGTTTATTGCTCGATACTGGAGGTTACTGAACCTCAGGGTGGAGCAACCATAGTATGATGAAATACAAGACAATGATTAGACGACTCAGCTAACTTTGTCTCTATCAGGTGGCTTAAGACCTTGACCATGTGATCATTTTACCAGATCTTGTAGTCTATATCTCATATTAGAGGGTTTGACCTTTTATCGGTATTTGTCGAGGGACATATATAGGATGATGATGAGGGTGGTGGATGTTAGCTAGAGCCCTAGAGCCAATCATTTGATGATTGTATTTTGGACTTGTTGTATCATATTCTATATAAATAAAGGAATTTGGTTTTTGGTTATTATAATTACTTGTATTGGTGCCAAATAAACTAAGTATAATAACGTCCTTGACTAGAAGGTTCTTACCTATATCAATCGATTGGTTGAATCGATAGTGAGATGATATAGGGAACACTACTCTTAATCATTCCTAGTCGAGTATTAACATTCAGGTACAATGTTAATGCAATAAGACTAGCATGTAGGTCAACTCGATGACTTGATCTCACAAGTCATGGATATGGAGATATCAAGTTGACACATGGGTATGCATTGGAGAATGTATACTGAATGACCTGCCATGAGAAAGTATCATGGATCATTATATGAGTGTCATATACTTTCTCATGTGACTATTAGTATGACTATTGGTCATGAGACCTGAAGTCACCATGGTTCCCTACATAAGGAGTTATGTACTTTGGTTTTGTCAAACGTCACCCGTAACTGGGTGGACTATAAAGGCGATTACTGGGTATATAACGAATTATGCAGAGGGATGTGAGTGATGTAGATGGGATCTATCCCTCCCATATGACGGGAGCGACATCGGTATTCTTGATAGAGTTAGACCACGAAGTGCATGGCCATGCCCAAATGAGTCAACATGAGATGTTGAGCTCATTTGATCGAGTGAGTCTACTTGAAGTTCAAGATTTAGATTGATTAGAGGATGACACAGTCTATGCCTCACATTGATCAATCTAGATGTCTAGGATAGAAGGACAATGTCACATTTTGTGAGGAGTCACAATTAGTAGTCACAAGGTGATGTTGGATCTCAACATTCTTGTAACTTGGGTAGCAATGATGTATTGCTAGATACCGCTCATTGCTTATATTTCTAAAGGAGTTTAGAAACATTGCCAACGTTACAAGAACCTATTGGGTCACACACAAAGAACAAGTGGATGGAGATTAGGTTCATATGATGAACCAATTGGATTAGATTCATATGATGCACCAAATATTGGATTTGGATTAATTCAAATTAGACTTATTGAGTTAGACTCAATTAGATTCAATTGTTGAATGAGTCTAATTTAAATTTGATTCATTGAGTCAATTTATATTGATGAATTGAGATTCATTAAATTAAAGTTGACTTGAATCAAAGGTTGGATTTAACTCACAAAGGAAGAGAATTGGTCAATTTTGACTTGACCAAATGGAAGTTGAAACATCAAGTTTGACTTGATGTATTGCCACATCATGAAGGTTGACTCATCCTACATGGCATGACTAACCTTGCCACATCATCTCCACATCATCAAGGGAGATCAAGAGGTTACACTCCTCCATTTAATGTGGCCGACCACATTAAATGAGGAGTTACTCATGTGTGGCCGGCCACATAAAGAAAAGGGAGTTTTCATTTTTGTGGCATTGATTTTGTGGTGTTGAATGCTTCTTCCTCCTTAGCTCTCTTCCTCCTCCTTTGCTGCTGTTGCCGTGGATTCCATGCACCACGTTTCCGTCACTTTTCTTATATACACAAGACTCATCCAGACACTGAATGAATCCATAACACTGGATTACTTCATTAAACCGGATGTTCCAAGATCTCGAAGCTTGCTTCAGTCCATAAATGGACCGATTGAGCTTACAAACAAGATGCTCTTTACCCTTTGCAATGAACCCCCCTGGTTGCTTCATATGGATGTTTTCTTCAAGACTTCCATTAAGGAAAGCTATCTTGACATCCATTTGCCAAACCTCATAATCCATATGAGCAGCAATAGATAAAAGAATCCGGATAGACTTAAGCATGACTACCGGCGAAAAGGTTTCCTCCTAATCGATTCCCTCTTTCTGAGTATATCCTTTTGCAACAAGCCTTGCTTTGAAGGTTTCCACCTTCCCGTCTATCCCTCTTTTTCTTTTATAGACCCATTTACATCTAATGACTTTTACATCATTTGGTGGTTCTACAAGCTCCCAAACTTGATTAGAATACATGGATTCTATTTCAGAGTTCATTGCACTTTGCCAAGATGCTGCATCTTTATCTTGGAGTGCTTCGTCATATGTGTAGGACCGTTGAGCCGGCTAGGAGGGGGTTGTTGGATAGCCTACAAAATCAAAAAGAAAACACCCCTTCTCGAACTCTTTAAGCTAACACTTGCATAAATAAAGCTAAATAGTAAATTAAAAACATAAATGAAAAAAGAGGCACAAGTATTTACTTAGTTACAACCGATGTGGTTGTTAATCCAAGGAAGTTGAAAGCATTAGAATACTCCTTCAGGCGGAGAAGCCTCTTACAACGTTGACGCGTAGAAACAGAAGCTCAACTACAACTCTAAAGCACACAAGCATTGAAAGAATGAATTGATGAGTTCGTTGAAAAGCTTCTGGACCAAGACTATATTTATAGCCTTAGTCGGGGCGCCTGGAAGGGTTCCGGGCGCCCTGGAGGGGATAAATTTTATCCCCTAATGTTCAGATCGAGGGTTTACCGTGACCTGGCAAATATCCACCTCTGGCGCCCGGACCTCAAAGTCAACTCCGGTTGACTTCTGGTCCGGGCTGTCTGCTCCGGTTTAGTTCGCCTTTGGTGTAACGACCACCCTTCTTACTACTACTACTCTCTAAGGATGACCGTTACTTAACTACTAACTCTACTTAACCGGTGTGATTAAAAATCACATGGAAACCCTACCGAAAAATTTCGACAGAATCTCCCCTGTTCCGGTGACCTTATTCAACAATACATGCAATATATACTCAGCCACAAGCGGCTGGAACACTTATCAATCAACCACGCAGTATAATAAATCCAAAATAAAGAAAACAACACAAGAAATCATCACACAAGATTACAATTCTTCTACTACGTCCTAATCACAGCAAAATAACAGATACTATCTCAAATACTCCTAACATAGCAAAAGACAATAAAAACTAAACTAAAAACTTCTTTCCTAGTCCCAAGGCTTCCATAGTCCTGGCATCACACATCCTTCGAACACCTCCTTGTCGCCTTCCTTTCTATATCTTTTCCTTTCCTGTATCTGCAGTAAGAGGAAGTGTAGTCTATAAGCAAAATTTGCTCAGTAAGCGCTATCTAACTCACAAAATCTCGATATGCATGTATATAAATAAAAACATGCTAAAACTGAATGCTAACATGTAAAGCTACTCATGCTCATACATAGCAAAGGAATCATACTAACTGAAATACTAAACATGTATAGCTAATCATGCTCATAAATAGCAAAGAACAGTAAACTAACTCATGCTCTTCTATTAGTAAAGAAACATACTGAAAGGCTAAACATGTAAGGCAAGTCTATACATCATACTTGCATAAAGGACTAAGCTTACTGAATTCTAAACACCTTCTGAATCTTATTTCACTTGTTTAAAGACTTATTCTTTAAATACTTTATACTTATGTAAAACTTTCAAAAACTTATACTTATAATACTTCAAAATAATAATCAACTTCTTCTTGGGCCCGGCAACTGTGCTTTTTCTTTTGTAACGACCCGACCCATTCGGCGGCCCATTTGGCGACCCTATGGTCGTCAACCGTCGACCGTCGGCCGAGCCGTTACTACTAGGTTATCTAAACCTAGGGACGACTATGGGAGCCCAACCCAAGGACAGAGAGTCCAGTACAGTGCCACTGATAAAAGTAAAATACTTGTTATCTTTTAATACTTCTATATAATGCCTCAGCATTTTCTTTAGCACCTTGTGTGCCAAAATCCCTAAAATCTTGACTTTGGGATCTACTTAAGGCCTTGGCTTTTTCTTTCTTTTTCTTTATCTTTCTTATACTTGTTAATACTTCTAAAAGAATACTTTTTTAAAAAGAAACTAAAATGTTTAAGCGAACTCTAACTTTGAAATGCTTAGATAAACTGAAATTCCACGCTTAAACATACTAAGAGTGTATGCTTAACAAACTGAAAGGGAATACTTACACAAACTAAGATTGGATGCTATAACGAATGAAACTGCTGTACTTGAGAAATTCTAAAACTGTAGTTTAAATAGAAATAAATCTACATGCCATCTTAACAAAAATAATCTGCATACTAGGCTAATCAAAATGCTGCATACTATAAGCTTTAACAAAGTCTGCACACATGTTTGATAAAAATTGTCATCTACTAAAATCATTCTGCTGCTCTCTAACGTTGATACGTGAATATGACGATTTACTAGAACCTACAAGGAACCAAAGCATGATTGTTCTTCTTGTTATTTGCCACAATAACAAACTAAATAGAAACTACTGCTGCACAGGAATTCCAAAGCAAGGAAAACAAGGAACAATTACTACTCTTAAATTCAAGCCATCCTAAAGATGTACAGAGGGAAATCTGAACCAAGGAAAACAATGAAACACTTGCTGCCCTTTAAACTTCAAGCTATCCTAATGCTGAAAGAAAACAATGATACACTTGCTGCTCTTAAATCTGAAGCATGGAAACAAAGCCCTTAAAATTCGGAAGCCGAATACAAACTGATCAGAAGCAAAGAAAACGTCTAAATCTGAAATGAAATCATAAGACAGAAGGATCTAAATTGCATGCCTAACCTATACAAATTCTCCTTCTTTCTTTAGGTTTCATGGCAGCTAACACCAAAAGCAAAAACTCCTTTAAACATGCTTCGAAATCCAAACATGAAGCTAGCTTGAATCCGAAAATAGAACAGGCAAGGAAACTCATGCCTAATTATACATCCTGATCAAATCTGAAACAAGCAACTCACGGCCAAAAAAAACCCTAAACCGACAATCATCACAGAAAAACTCGAAAACAAAGGAGATAGAAATCCGGAACTATCCTACTGCAGGTGAGCAGCGACTTACCTGATTCTTGAATTCAAACCGAAGGAGAAAACCTCTAGGGTTCGCGGAGAAACTTCAAATTCTAACCCTTCCTCGTGCCCACGAGCTCTCTCAACGAGGAGACCTCGAATCTGTGAAGAACCGACGGAGAGGAGTGCTCGCCGACCACCGGAGTTGAGCCCTAAGCTCGGCTTCGTTTCCGCCCGAGAAGGAATCGCCGCTGCGCCGTCGCAGAAGGGAAGAGGAGAAAAGGAGAGAAAGGTTCGGGGAAAAAGAAAACTTAAGTTCTCTTTTCTTATCACTAGGGTTTCAATTTTAACATATATATATATCTCGCACCCTACCTTTTCGCGAAATACTCGCGGAAGAGTTGGTTGGCTGCGGTTTTGACCAAGTCCCAGGTTGCAGCTTCGATTCCTCAGCCGCGCACTTTTCGTTTCGATTTATTTTCAATGTTCCTAACTATACCTTATATAAATTTGTTCTGACATCTAGTTAACAAATCGAGCATAGCTCGGTTGGTCGGGCCGAATTCTGCTTGGGCCTAGGAGCTCGGTTCGAAACCCAGCTTCTTCAACTTATTTTCCTTGCTATTATTCTCCATTACCATTTTCTACATCATATACATCTTATCTCATATATTATTAACAAAACAGCTATAGCCCAGATGGTTTAGCCGCGTCTGGTTGGGTCGTGTCTGACCCGAGACCACGGGTTCGAGACCTAGCTTCAAACACATTCGGTTTTTTTTTTTTTAAACTTCTTCCTCTTGGTAAAAATACCAAACGAGCTCCAAAAATTGCATAAAATACTCTATAAATTCCTAAAAATCTCTAGAATATTTCTATAACATTTCTAAATATTTTTAAGAACTTTTAGAACTCTTAATGAGGAAAATTGGGTCGTTACATTTGGTCCGGGTCTTCCTCTCCGGCTCCGCTTGCTTGGGTGATCTCTGACATCCGGAATAGGGCTCACCCGAACCCAACTTCCGGTCTTCTCGAGCAGCCTTCTGCCTCGGTTTCTTGTCCCTTGGAATCGCCGCGTGTTTCCTTCTCGTCCACCAGCGTACTCAACCGCAGTCTTCGTCCCTCGGTCACACCCCGTGCCGACCTTCTCGCTAGCTGCGTCTCTTGCTCCCCGAGCAATCTTCCGCTCCAGCTTTTGTCCCTTGGAACCACCACACGCTTCCTTCTCGTCCGCCGGTGTACTCTTCCGCAGCACCTCGTCCCTCGGACGCACCGCGTGCCGCCTTCTCGCTAGCTGCGTCTTCCGCTCGAGTACCTGTGCTCCTAAGCTCCTGCACACTTAGACACAAGGTTAGAAACACATAGGACCTAACTTAACTTGTTGATCACACCAAAACAACCTTGGGGTTCCGACAATCTCCCCCTTTTAATGTGATCAACCCAAGTTAAGCTAGGGTAAAATAGACAAAAAATGAAATAACTGAATTTGCAATTAAATGTAAAAAGATAGAAAAGATTAAATATAAAAAAATTTAATTTTCAATTTCTACCTCCCCCTAGACTTATACTTTTTCTTCTCCCCCTTTGATCACATAAAAATTAGGGTTGCAAGAAAAATCTAAGGGTTGACACTTAGAAAAATTTGAAAATCTATTTCAATGATTTTCTGGAAAATATTTCCAAGTCAAAAGTAACTTTTGAAAAATTTCTAAGTTTTCCTTATCAAGAAAAAACTTTCTAAGGCCAAAACTTTATGCAAGAAAATTTAAACAAAATTGATAACATTTTTTAAAAAAATTCTATGCATTTATTTATTTATTTATTTATTTATTTATTTATTTTTTAGTTCTAATGCTTTTTATCAGAATATTTTAAAATTTCATTTTAATTTATCATAACTTCTTAAATCAACCTTTTTCAGATTTAAAGCCACAAATATTAAACATGCAAAAAATTGTATCATGTTAACTTCTACTATTTTTTGAATTTCTACTTCACAAAAATATTTCAATAACATAAATTCTGACTTGATAAAATTTTTCGACAATATAAAAAATTCTTTCGGCAATGTGCAAAATTCGTTCGAAAGAATATTTTATAATTTGTAAGAATTTTTTAACAGCAAAAATTATATTTTGCAGGAGTCTATTAATAATAGATTTCTTAATCCGAAAAACTCTTTCGATGATTCAATTTCTAATTCGCAAAACTTTTCAGGCAGTTTTTCAATTGTTTTAACTAATTGTTCAGAAGGTAGAGGTCATACCTTACTTATCTCGTCGGTCGTTGGTTCTCCCCCTGTTGAATTGCTTTCTTCCGAAGATTCTCCCTCTCCATCGATGCTCATTGAAGAAAGGCTTTCTATGTCGTCGGGATGGACTTCGGCTGTTGGGGCTGTTGCGGCACTTACCTCGGGTTCAGACTCTTCAGATGGCGGATCGGTGTAGGATTCAGCCTCGACTTGTTCTTCGTAGAGTCTCAAGAACTTTTCCCAAAGTTCTTTTGCGCTTTTGTATTTTCCGACTTTGTCGAAATCTTCATTTGGTATTGTGCTTAGAATGTGAAACTCTGCCCGAGCGTTTGCCATAGACTCATTACGTTGCTTGTGGGTCCAGAGGCATTTATCGATTTCTTCTCCATTCGTGTTCTTCGGTTCCTCATAACCACATTTCAATATTAAAGAAATACCAAAATCTGAATTCAAATATACCTCCATTTGTTGCTTCCAGGAAGAAAACTCCCCCTCGAATGCTGGTGGGTAGTCGCTAGCTCCGGCCATCGTTTTGTTGCTTTAGACGGCGGTTAGTCCTTTTAAGGCGCCTTGACTCTGATACCACTTGTAGGACCGTTAGGCCAGCTAGGAGGGGGTTATTGGATAGCTTGCAAAATCAAAAAGAAAACACCCCTTCTCGAACTCTTTAAGCTAACACTTGCATAAATAAAGCTAAGCAGTAAATTAAAAGCATAAATGAAAAACGAGGCACAAGTATTTACTTGGTTACAACCGATGTGGTTGTTAATCCAAGGAAGTTGAAAGCACTAGAATACTCCTTCAGGCGGAGAAGCCTCTTATAATGTTGACGCGCAGAAACAGAAGCTCAACTACAACTCTAAAGCACACAAGCGTTGAAAGAATGAATTGATGAGTTCGTTGAAAAGCTTTTGGACCAAACCTATATTTATAGCCTTGGTCGGGGCGCCTGGAAGGGTTCTGAGCGCCCTGGGGGGATAAATTTTATCCCCCAATGTTCAGATCGCGGGTTGACCATGACCTACCTCCGAGCGCCCGGACTTGATCCGGGCGCCCAGACCTCAAAGTCAACTCTGGTTGACTTCTGGTTCGGGCTGTTTACTCCGGTTCAGTTCGCCTTTGGTCCGGGTCTTCCGCTCCTGCTCCGATTGCTTGGATGATCTCTGACATCCAGAATAAGGCTCACCCGAACCCAACTTCTGGTCTTCTCGAGCAGCCTTTCGCCCCGGCTTCTCGTCCCTCGGAATCGTCGCGTGTTTCCTTCTCGTCCACCAGCGTACTCATCCATAGTCTTCGTCCCTCGGTCGCACCCCGTGCCGACCTTCTTGCTAGCTGCGTCTCTTGCTCCCCGAGCAATCTTCCGCTCTGGCTTTCGTCCCTCGGAACCACCGCACACTTCCTTCTCGTCAGCCGGTGTACTCTTCCGCAACACCTCATCCCTTGGACGCACCGCGTGCTATCCTTCTCGCTAGCTGCGTCTTCTGATCGAGTACCTGTGCTCCTAAGCTCCTGCACACTTAGACACAAGGTTAGAAACACACAGGACCTAATTTAACTTGTTGATCACACCAAAACAACCTTGGGGTTCTAACAATATGTCCAGGGATCAGATTCATGTTCACTAGGGATCAAGTCCAAAGACTCTCCCCAAAACATGAATCTATTAGGTTGCCGAACAACCCTCCTACTACGACGAGGCACTACCTATAATTGTGCATTATTTGTGACATGTGTTGCAGTTTCTCATGGCATCTCATCTTACACCATTGGTACTAAATTAGACGTGTCCTCTCTTATTTCCTCAAGAATAATTTTACTCATGGGCTTGTGGTTCATTACATAGTCCTCTTCTAAAAATTAGGCATTGGTGCAAACAATGACCTTCTAATCTTTAGGACTATAAACTAACCTCCTTTCATTCCTTTAGGATAACCCACAAACAAGCAGACTTCTGTACGTGATTCCAACTTATCAGCGTCTCCCTTCAGCACATGTGCTGGACTACTCCAAATTTGAATATGTTTCAGACTAGGCTTACACTCATTCCACAATTCTGTGGGAGTAGAGGGTACTGATTTAGAAGGTACCAAGTTCAGAATGTACACTGCTGTTTCTAGAGCATATCCCCAAAATGAATTTGGTAATTCTGAATAACTCATCTTTGATCTAACCATTTCCATAAGAGTCCTATTCCTTCATTCCGCTACACCATTCTATTGGGGTGTACCAGGTGCAGACAGTTGGGATTGAATCCCGACCTCTGATAAGTAACTCCTAAACTCTCCTAAGAGGTACTCGCCACCATGATCAAACCATAGTGTCTTGATACTTTTACCATGACATTTCTCCACATCAGCCTTGTACTCTTTGAACTTATCAAAGCACTCAGACTTGCGGCACATCAAGTAAATGTACCCGTATCTCGAATAGTCATCTATAAAAGAGACAATATTCGAAACCATCTCTCGCCTGGATAGTCATAGGTCCACACAAATCAGAATAAACCAATTCCAACACTTCTTTGGCTCTATACCCCTGTGCCTTAAAAGGTCTCTTGGTCATTTTTGTAACGCCCGCCCTCCCTGCTACCCTAAGGGATGGGGCTACGATACTCTACGTATAAATTTTTCTTTTTAAAACAGCGGAAGACTTAAAATAATTTTCATAGTTTTAATAAAACTTTTCTTTTAAATTTCTTTTGAACTATACTATCACATGGCATCAAAAATCATAACATCAAATCCAGTGGAACCATAATGTCAAGCCACACATGTTTAGGTATCACAAGTCATAAAATACCAATGCATAGTTCTTTAAAGAAACTTTAAGTAGGTTCTTATTTATTTGGTTGCCTAGCCACCGCCACACACATCTTCGTTGCCCCTCCTGCTGCTCCTCTAACTCATCCAGCTTTTTCCTTTATCTGTGGTACAAGGAAAGTAAGCTATGAGCACTCATGGCTCAGTAAGTTCCTTTCCTACTCACTAAAACCAACAATCAGCACATGATCAAGAATGCATCAACAAGTCATAATCTAAACTAATCATGGCATAACATAGCATTCTATTCAAGCATATCATGCATCATAATATAATCTCAACTAGTCATAGCATATCAAGCATCACCATGGCCGAAACATATACATAGTGCATTGCATAAAACATAGCTAGACATGGCATAACAACAAGTATCATGGTATATCAAAGCATGGCCGAAACATGTATATCAAAGCATCATACTATGGCCGAAACATGTACATCAAGGTATCATCATATCCTTGGCCGAAATCTATATATCAAGCATCAACAACTCAATGGCCGAAACATGTCTATAAGGTATAGCATGAACATAACGTAATCATACCTTATCATGGCATATCATAATCAAGAGCATAACATGAAACATAGCATAATCATAAGGTGTATGCAATATGATTTTGGAAAACATGCATCCGCAAAACATGTGTATGTCTCATGATCCTTTAAACCATTTTCTTTTACATATATACTTGAAAATAATATCAACATATTTAGGGCCCCGGCTTGTACCATACATACATAACATAGATGCGCGTGTCCTAAGTATATCCAAGGTAGCAAGTCTTGAATCATACTAGGAACTAGGTCAAGATCACAAAGCATGGCCTAGGGGCGTATTTAAAGAGTCCATCCCTTATTAGCCCAGATCACAAAGCAAGGCTTAGCCTAGATCACACAGCAAGGCTTAGGGGTGTACTAAGGAGCCCATCCCTTATTAGCCCAGATCACAAAGCAAGGCTTGGCCTAGATCACAAAGCAAGGCCTAGGGACTGATTAGGAGTCCACCCTTGGTACAAGCCACTCACATATAAAGTAAAATACATGTCATACATATCATGTATCATAAAAGCATGCATCACTTAGGCACACATCATATCATAAAAGTATGCATCACTTAGGCATACATCATGTCATAAAAGTATGCATCACTTAGGCATACATCATATCATAAAGGTATGCATCACTTAGGCAT
This sequence comes from Zingiber officinale, assembly GCF_018446385.1. Classification (NCBI taxonomy): domain Eukaryota; kingdom Viridiplantae; phylum Streptophyta; class Magnoliopsida; order Zingiberales; family Zingiberaceae; genus Zingiber; species Zingiber officinale. Next base: position 58,168,602 of record NC_055998.1, on the reverse strand, counting down.
ACATCATATCATAAAGGTATGCATCACTTAGGCATACATCATGTCATATCAATATGCATCACTTAGGCATAGATCATAAAAACATGCATATCTTAAGCATAAAGCATATCATCAAGCATGCATGATTTAACCACATATCATATCATGAAAGCATGCATATTTTAAGCACTAAACATAGCATCAAGTATGCATAATTTAACCACATATCATAACATAAGCATGCATAATTTAAGCACAAAGCATATCATATCATAAAAGCATGCATATCATATCATAAGTCATAAATCACAAGCATACATATTAAGCATAAGGGTGTATCTTGTGATTATTCTATCATAGGAAACATGATATCATATTTATCTTGGTTTTAAGCTTCCTAAACCCTTGTGGCCGAAACCCTTTAGAGCTCAATTTAGGTTAAACACAACATCCAAGCATATGGCACCTAAATTATCATCATAACATTTTCATAGGAAGCATTATAAACATGATTAACTTAGTTTCTAAGTTCCTCAAGTCCCTAATTTCATATGGCCGAAACCTTAAGGTGTGAAATAAGGTTCCATATGACATAAAAACATGGACAACTTTAAATCATATTTATAACATTTTTTTTTACCAAGGAACAAGGTAACACATTTGACACATTTGAATTAGTTCCTAAGTTCTTTAAGCCCTTAACATATGTCATGGCCGAAATTTAACAAGTTCTCATTAGGGCTACAAACAAGCATACAAGCATGTGAACTTGAACTAACATATGTATAAATTCATACAAGGCATCATCCAATAGTTATGGCCGAAACAAACCCTAGCATCATTTTAGGTCATAAAACAACATATAGCATTTGAACCTTGGCTTTCTACTTATCATATTTCATGTAGAGTGACATGAGCATATTTAATTTAGGTCCTAGGGTTTCTAGGGCATCTAAACCTTCATGGCTGAGACTTACAATGGTCCATTTAGGTCATGGAAAAATCATACAAGCATGTGACACAATCAATAGGTTATCATATTTTCATAAGAAGCATTTTAACACCTTTGGTTTAAATTCTAGGGCCTCTAGGTCATTTAAATCCTTTTTGGCAGAAACTCATCAGTGTTTAAACTTGCTTCAAGTAACATAAAAACATATGAAGTCATACAAGTTTCACAGCATGTGTAAAGACAAACATAATGAGCATACATATGAATTGTGTCTTAGGCTTTCTAGGTTTCTTTTTCTCTTTTTCTTTTATTTTTTTTTCTCATGGCCGAAACCTACCATTCTTTAGCTAGGTTTTTAAGTGGCCTAAAGCATGAAAAACCTAAGTAAATTTCATGGTAAAATTTACTAAGAAACATATATATATATTTGGTTCATGAACAAACTTGGACTCTTGTGATCATACATGTCATATGTCATATAACCAATTTTTTCTACACCCTAATCAAGCATGAGGGCATTAGACAAATTTCATATCTAAACATCACAGAGGTATTGAGCATATTAAAGTTTTGTTTAAGCTTTTCTAAGCTATTCATCTCATCATGGCCGAAAACCCTAAGAAAGAGTTCATGAAGTTCTAGCAATATTCAAACATACAACTCTTTTAAGATATTTGTATTCTATCACATGAGCATGTTTATTTAAATTTAAGGGTCTTCCTAACCCTAAACCCTTTCTTGGCTGAAACATATGAGTGGGTTTTCTTTTGGTTCAAATATCTTCTAAGCAAGAAAACTAATACATGATCCTTAATATTTCATAGGAAGAACCTTGTACTAGTTGGGTAAAACAATAAATTTCCCTAGCCTCTTAAAAATATTTTTGGCCAAAATTCTAGGGTTAAGTACTTCTCTGATCAAGCATCATATAGGTATAAAAACATGAAGAAGAACCCTTTTCCATGGCATAGAAAATCTATCATGTAGTGAAGACTAGTTAAACATCACTAGATTTTTGAAAGCTCTTCTTAGCCGAATTTTCTCAAACTTGTTTCTAGGTTTTAAAATCTTCATAAAATCCGAAAAACACATAAAAGCCTTGTACCACAGGTGAGGGGAAGCTTACATCCTTTTTCGCTTGTGGATCTAAGGTATGGTGAAGAAGAAGTAGCCTCTTCTTCTAGTTCCTTTCCCTTGATTCCCTTGCTAAGTCCTCCTTGTATCTTAGGTTTTCTTAGGAGAAAACCTTGGCTTGGGGCCGAAAATGGAGGAGAGGGGAACTGAGGTTTCGGTGAGGGAGAGGAGAGAATGAGAAAATGAGAGAAAATAGAATTTTCCCTTTACATATTCTCTTTTATGTTAAGGGGGAAGAGGTAGCAAACTTAGTTTTTGCTTTCCTTCTCCCTTAGCCTTTTTTTCTATTTTATTTTTATTTTTATTTATTTATTTATCCCCATCATTCATGGTGAAATAAGGGGGAATGAATCCCCTTAATGGTCTCTTTTATTTTCGGCAAGAGAAGAGAGAAAGAGGGAGAGGAAGGGAGGAAGGCAAATTGCCTTTCTCTTGTTCTTTACTTGTTTTCTTTTGGCTATCTTTTATTCTCACCTTTATCATGAGTTTCCCTCCTTTGCTATCAATATCTTCTCTCTATCCCAACTGGTTATTACCCATTAACTCTATAAAATATAATATAAGAGGTTCAAGGTTCAATCCTTGACAATTACTTCTTTTTATTTCATTTTATTTCTTTTTACTTCAACTCACTTCTTATTATTTTTCTAAGGCAAAATTTATCATTCTCATATTTATTCTTAAAAGCTTAGTGGGTGTTACAATTTTTCCTTCCAAGCAAGATTCGCAGGTTGGAAAATTGTCCACCACCAATGAACCCAAAGGTCCATTGGCTATTAACCTTTGAATCCTACTCAAGTTAATATGACCTAGCCTTAGGTGTCAAAGATATGTTTGGTTCATTTCTGAAGGCTACTTTCTCTTATTAGAATTAGAAGATATGTTATTAATTTCCATTTGTTGCATCGTGAGAGTTATTGGATTTAGAGTATACAAATTGCCAACCAACGTACCAGAATAAATAACCACCCTATTTTTCTTGACAACAACTTTGTTATAAAAAGAAACAGAATATCCATCCTTAAATAGTTTAGAAACTGAAATCAAGTTCTTTCTAAAATGTGGTACGTAAAGATAATTTCTCAAAATCAATGTTTTATTCCTATCAAAAGATAAATAAACATCTCCCACTGCAACAGCCGCCACTTTTGTAGCATTGCCCATGTAGACGGTGATCTCTCCTTCATGTAGTCGTCGGGTTTTCCGGAACCCCTGTAATGAATTACAGACATGATCAGTGGCTCCCGTATCTACACACCAGGTACCGGTAGATAACACCACTAAACATGTTTCAACCACTAGAGAATAAGATATACCTTTATTGTTCTCTTTTCTATGAGGACAGTCCACCTTCCAATGTCCAGATTGCTTGCATGTGAAGCACTTGTCCTTCGGCTTCTTCACTCCTGCTTTCGGCCCAGTCCTTAGAGATCGATTCACTTTCTTTGCTGAACCAACTTGTTTCTTCTTTTTCTTCTTGCCTTTCGGCTTAGAAGTAGAAACGTTTTCATCAATGTGAATTTGAGAACTTTGACGAAATAGCCCTTCTGCTGCTTGAAGTTATGTCAGAAGTTCTGCCAACGAATAAACCCTCTTATTCATATTGTAGTTCAGGCGGAACTGCTCAAAACTTTTAGGCAGTGTTTGGAGAATGATATCGACCTGGGTTTCCTCATCGATTTCAGCTCTAAGGATTTCTCTCTCATTTAAATGAGCCATCATCTTGAGGATATGATCCCTCACGGGTGTCCCATCAGTCATGGTGGTTGTCATCAAGTTCCTCATAGCCTCTTGCCTAGCAGCCTGATTCTGGTGTCCGAAGAGTTCATTGAGATTGCACACCATGTCATAAGCAGTAGGCATGACCTGATGTTGATGTTGCAGTACATTTGACATAGAAGCCAAAATGTAACACCGTGCCATCTCATCTGCCCTGACCCATTTCTTATTGTTGGGATGTATACTAAAAGTCTAGTTTTTGGTATGAACATTTATTTAGAAATAAGAATCACATTGGTCAAATGTCTATATTTATGATAAATGTAGTTGTTCAATTAATTTATATTGTAGATAACATGGTGTGTGGTGTCACACACAGAAGATCATGTTATTAGTTCCTTATAAATTATAAACAGGAGCTCATGACCAAGATGGATAGGAACAAACCATTAGAAGGTCGTAGTGTAATTAGGTATTAGTTTATCTTGACTATATAATTACACTAGTACACTTAGAGTGTATTGAGTAGGACCATTTGAGGCAGTTTCTTTTTGTACTGACTATATAAAAGAACAAGATGTTGGAGGATCGATGGCCGGCTTGAAGGGGGGTTGGATAGCTAGGCCACCCCCAAATCAATTTCTTCTCTACAAAAGGTTAGTGCGTAGCAGAAACACAAAAACTAAAGCAATGAAAAACAATCAAGAATACAAATGCTAACACGCTCGATGTAACGTGATTCGGAGATTGCTTGCTCCTACTCCACGACGTGCCCTTGAAGTGGACGAGCCCTTGATCCTTCGGTGGATCAGTCCCCGGCAATCTCCGGCTAGAGCTTTCTCTTTCTCGGTGGAGCAAACCTCTCACAAAGATCTCTTCCTCTTTACAAGATGAAACTTAGGATTGGAGAGGAAGAGTAAACTTGGAAGCTTTGGACAATGGCAAGGAGCAATTCAACTAGTATCAGTAACCTCCTTCATGCCCCAAATCTCCCTTTAAATAAGAGGAGAGAGTTGATCAACAATCAACTCAAACCCCGACACCAGTCGACTGGTCCAAGCACCAGTCGACTGGTGTGCCGTTGGAGCTAGCCAACGGCTCTCTACAGAACCCCAAATTCTGTCAACAACTATGTACCAGTCGACTGGTCCCCGAAGTCAACAAGCACAGAAGCATTCTATGCATTCTGTGAAGTTGGATCAGTCGACTGGTCCAATGACCAGTCGACTGGTCCCAGTACATTGTCACACCCTCATCCTTTCCGGAGTCGCCTTTGAAGACCTCTTCCTCGGCCTTCGTCCCTCAGATGCACCCGAACCCATGGCTCCTCTCCGTGCCATCCTTCACGCTGCCTTGAAGTCCGCTTCCCTCGGCTTCACTCCATTGCTCCTCGTCCGGCAGTCCCTCGGATGTCTTCCACACCATCCTTCACCGACTCAAGGATCCGAGCCTTTGGATGAGCATCCCACACTTGGTCGTACCAAGTTCCTCATGTGTTTCACCAAGTCCTGCATGACTTAAATACATATCAAATACATATGAAAGCCTAACTTAAACTCTTTAACACACACATCAAAATCTAGGTCGATTGCACCAACAATCTCCCCCTTTTTGATGTGTGGCAATATGTTTAAGTTAGGCACAAATAATAACTTTTGAAAATTACAAGCAATATGTAAACATGAGGCATAAACCCAAGCTCCCCTTTAACATATGCTTTCAATCTTAATTTTCAAGTTTTGCACAAGTAGATTTCTAACTTAAACCTACCCATTTCTCCCCCTTTGACACCATCAAAAACATTGTACCAAACACGTACACATATTATGGTATTAATTCTAACCAAATTTGGACCAAAAAATTGATTTTAGACACCAACAGAAGGCTGGAAGGCTGGAAGGCTGGTACCAGTTGACTGGTACCTGATACAGTCGACTGGTACGTTCTGAATTCAATTTTCAGCTTTCTGAAGCTAACTTCAGAAATTCATAAAAAAATTCCAGAAAATTCAAAAAATCATGAAATTTTGAACACATATTTCTTATAATGTTCTTTAACACAGAAAAAATATGTTTTCATAAAAATTCATCATAATTTTGAAATTTTGACCAAATCTCAAAAAGTCTTAAAACCATGCAAGTTTGTATCAAACTAAGTTCTAGTTTTGCAATCATATGTTTCAATATAACTATACCATAGTAAATAAGACATAGAAATATTTTCAAAACATTTAAAATGTCCAACTATGATCTATGGGCAAGATGTCCATTAATTAAACATTTGCTTTCCCCATAGTTGGCCTATGATCACTAAAAATTGATATATTTCATAACTCATCAAAATGTCATAAGCATATGTGAATTATTTGTATCATCCTAATATCTCACATTTATGGTTAGAAAATAATGCAAATCATTGTGAGATAAAGGTAACCTATACTTAGCCCTTTTGATCATGAATTTCTATCAAGGCTAAGTGCTCCCCCTTAAGGTCTCAAGTCAACCATGTTTTTCAAAAATTTGAATTATGATTTCAATGGTTGACTAACCTAAAATCCTCTAACCCTTGAGAATTGATTTTGGCACCCAATAGAAGTTCTTTCTAATTGGGTTGACCAAGTACTCCTTGGGGATCCATTTCCTATCTATGGTCTTTATCTTGGATTGCCCCCTTGCAAGTAGACAATGATAGGTTTTTTCATTGTTGGGTTCATTGTATTCTAACCCATTTTTCTTAAAGCTTGCCCTTTGGCTCCCAATAATCATGTTTAGGATTTTAGAGCCAATTTCAAATTTTCTAAGGGCATTGGTAAGGTATTCTACCTTTTCCCTTAATTTCCTATTTTCCTCTTCTAAACATGAATCATTTGAACTAGAAAAGGAAGAAACATGCAAATCACTTTCCTTAATGGACATGGATTCTAATTTCTTCCTAAGCATGCAAATATCACTTTTCAAAGATTTGTTTTTGCATTTGACCTTAAACAAATCATCATTTGTACTTTGAATAATTTTAATTAAGACATGAGGAGGAAGATTATATACCTCACTTACCGAGAAGTCCGAATCCGATGTTTGACCTCCCCCTTCACTTGAGCTCCCTTCTTCATCTTCACTTGAGCTCTTTCCCTCTTCATTTTCGGATGAGGTGGAGGTTACATCATCAATTCCCATTAGAGCAAAATTTACTACATGGTGCTCTTTTTCCTCCGATGAAGATGGATCATCCCATGTCGCCTTTAGATTTTTGACCTTCTTCCCTTTTTCTTTTGTTTTCTTCTCTTCCTTCTTCTTTCTTTCTTTCTTCTTCAAGAGAGGACAATCATCTCTTATGTGTCCTTCTCCTTGACAATTGTAGCAAATGATTTTCCTTGTTCTACTTTTGTTTCTTGAACTTTTCCTAGCATGAGATTTGTTAGATGAAAAATTCTTAAAAGCTCTTCTCATTTTTCTTACCATATATGCCTCTTCATCGCTATCCATTGAGGCACTTGACTCCTCGGAATCGGAAGATGATGGAGATGAAGACTTCTTCTTCTTACCCTTTCCCTTGTTTTCCACAAGGGCTACTCCTCTCGATCTATGAGCTTCTCCATCTAAACCTTCAAATCTTGTTTCGTGAAGCTCCATTGTTGAGAAAAGTTCATCTAGAGAGGATTTTTCTAGGTCCTTTGATATGTAGTATGAATCTACAATGGAGCTCCAAGTTGTGGTTCTTGGGAAAGCATTTAGGGCTTTCATCATCATGTCTCGATTTGAAAGTGTCTCACCTACACTTGTTAGCCCATTAATAATTTCCTTAATTCTAGAATGTAAAATTGATACCTTTTCTCCTTTCTCAAGCTTGATATTGTTGAGTTGAGTTCGAAGGAGGTCTCTTCTTGCCAATTTCGCTTCCGATGTCCCTTCATGAAGCTCCACTAGCTTTTCCCATAACTCCTTAGCGCTTGAGTAAGTTCCAACCCTTGTTATTTCTTGTTGGGGAAGGACATTGTGTAGATGATGTATGACTTTAGAATTCGCTAAATGTTCTTCCCCTTGCTTTTTGCTCCACCTTGTTTTCTCAAGTATCTTATTGTCTTGATCCCTAGGCACTTCAAAATCATTTTCCATGATTAGCATAATGTCAAAATCGGTTTCAAAAAATACCTCCATTCTCTTCTTCCACCAAGAGAAGTCCCCTTTGAATTTGGGAGGATGAATGTTAGAGCTGACCATTTTGATGAAGTGCTCTTCTCGGCGATTAGTACGTTGAAGGGCGTCCTCGCTCTGATACCACTTGTTGGAGGATCGGTGGCCGGCTTGAAGGGGGGTTGGATAGCTAGGCCACCCCCAAATCGATTTCTTCTCTACAAAAGGTTAGTGTATAGCGGAAACACAAAAACTAAAGCAATGAAAAACAATCAAGAATACAAACGCTAACACGCTCGATGTAACGTGGTTCGGAGATTGCTTGCTCCTACTCCACGACGTGTCCTTGAGGTGGACGAGCCCTTGATCCTTCGGTGGATCAGTCCCTGGCAATCTCCGGCTAGAGCTTTCTCCTTCTCGGTGGAGCAAACCTCTCACAAAGATCTCTTCCTCTTTACAAGATGAAACTTAGGATTGGAGAGGAAGAGTAAACTTGGAAGCTTTGGACAATGGCAATGAGCAATTCAACTAGTATCAGTAACCTCCTTCATGCCTCAAAGCTCCCCTTAAATAAGAGGAGAGAGTTGATCAACAATCAACTCAAACCCCGACACCAGTCAACTGGTCCAAGCACCAGTCGACTGGTGGGCCGTTGGAGCCAGCCAACGGCTCTCTACAGAACCCCAAATTCTGCCAACGGCTATGTACCAGTCGACTGGTCCCCAAAGTCGACAAGCACAGAAGCATTCTGTGCATTCTGTAAAGTTGGATCAGTCGACTGGTCCAATGACTAGTCGACTGGTCCCAGTACATTGTCACACCCTCATCTTTTCCGGAGTCGCCTTTGAAGCCCTCTTCCTCGGTCTTCGTCCCTCAGATGCACCCGAGCCCGCGGCTCCTCTCTGTGCCATCCTTCACGCTACCTTGAAGTCCGCTTCCCTCTGCTTCACACCATTGCTCCTCGTCCGGCGGTCCCTCGGATGTCTTCCACACTATCCTTTACCGACTCAAGGATCCGAGCCCTTGGATGAGCTTCCCACACTTGGCCGCACCAAGTTCCTCATGTGTTTCACCAAGTCCTCCACGACTTAAACACATATCAAATACATATGAAAGCCTAACTTAAATTCTTTGACACACACATCAAAACCTAGGTCGATTGCACCAACACAAGACCTCTGTTATTATGGATGTATGTGCTCTTGATCCTAATATAATAACAAGCACATATATTTAATATTTATTTCTTTGATTTATCAATGGGTGAGAATTCGTTCGATAAATCAATAGGCCCGATAAGTTGGGAAATAATATTATATATAGTGTGTGTTGTTGATTATAGAAGGAAATTGTGTCCTAGTAATCTAGGTTGATAATGTCCCCAAGAGGAGCTCATAAGGATTGTCATGTAAATCCTACAGGTGGACTTAGTCTGGCATGATGATAAGGTTGAGTGGTACTACTCTTGGAACTAGATATTAATTAAATGAGTTGTTAGTAACTTATTTGGTTAGTGGACATCCGATATCTTAAACACAGGGAGACTAACACACTCATGATAAGAAGGAGCCCAAAATGTAATTTGGGATTAGTGCGGTAGTTCAATAATAATTCTTTAGTGGAATGAATTATTATTGATGAAATTAAGTTGGGTGTTCGGGGCGAACACGGGAAGCTTAATTTCATCAGGAGACCAAAACCAATTCCTCCTCTTAGTCCCTATCATAGCCTCTTAGTTATAAAGTATTATACCCACCTATACCCACCTTCTTATCCATCCTAAAGGGGCTGGCCAAGCTAGCTTGGAGCCCAAGCTAGGGCCGGCCAAAGCTTGGTTCATGGGTGCATTGTTGTAGCCGGCCCTAGCTTGGAGTCCAAACTAGGTGTGGCCGGCCATCTTAAAATAAAAGGATTTTATTTTTAAAAATTTTTCTGATGTGGAAGTCATGGTTTAAAAGAGAGTTTAAAAATTTTAATCTTTCCTTTTATAGCTTTCTACAAAAGATTAAGAGAAGGATTGGATATCTTTCCTTATTTATAGATGAAAGGGAGATTTTAATTTTAGCGAAAACTTTCCTTGTTTGTAAATCATCCACATGTTTAAAAGAAAGATTTTAAATTATAAAAATTTCCTTTTATAACCTACCATGAAGGGATTTTGAATTGGGAAATTTTATTTTAAAATTTTCCGGAAACAAATAAGGAAGTTTTAATTTTTTTAGCGAAAATTTTCCTTATTTGTATGATAAGAGGTGGCCGACCATTAAGGGATTAAAAGGAAAATTTAATTAAAATTTTCCTTTTATTCATTGGCAAGGAAAATAAGGAGATTTTATTTATGGCAAAAATTTTCCTTATATGACATGACCAAGGAATATAAAAGAAGGGGTAGGGTGCCTTCATGAGACACAACTCTATTCTATTTTCCTCTCCTCTCTTCCTTCATGGTGGCCGGCCCTTGTCTCTTGCTTCTTCTTTTCTCTTCCTCTTTTGTGGCCGGCGGCATCAACAAAGTCTAGGGCTATTTGGTGGCTGGATCAAGCAAGGAGAAGAAGGAGAGAAAAGAGACATCCCTTGGAGCTTGGTGGTGGTGGCCGAACCTCATCTATTCTTGGAGTACTTGTGGTGGCCGAACCTTGCAAGGAGAAGAAGGAGCTTGGTGGTTCTCATCTCAGTAGATCGTTGCCTACACAACGTCTGGGATAAGAAGAGGAATACGATAGAAGATCAAGAGGTCATTAAAATTTGCAAAGAAAGGTATAACTAGTAATTGTTTTCCGCATCATGCTAGTTTTTCTTTGTAAGAGTTCTAAACACAAGAGGCTAGAGATTCTAGGTTTCGAATTTATGTTTCGATTTGTGTTTCTTTTCTTTTTCGATCTTATGATTCGATTGTTCTTAATGGTTAAACCTAGGGTTACTGTAGGGAGATTAAATTTTGAATTTCTTTGAAAGGCTTTGCCTAGGTAGTGGTGGTTGCTCCCATATCCAAGAAGGTCGTGTGCCTCACCATGTTTGTCCTGGAAGCCGATCTTAGAAATAGAAATTTAATCAACTTTGTAACATGGGTGGACTTGGTTCAATAGTGTAAAGTCCCGCTTGCGATCCAAGTCTAAACCTATAAGAACAGATAAGTTAAATTTGGAATTAATAATGTTAAGTTCTGTTTGCAATTCCAAATTTAATTTCTAAAAAACACAATAGGTTGTTAGAAAAGGTTCGACACTTGTACAAAAAATTTTATACAGTGGAACCGGTATGATATTCTGAGTAGCAACTAACACTTATGATACTCAATCTCCTCTTCACTAGAATCGCTATTAGGCAGGCTAGGACAAACCTCAAAAAGTATGAACTTATAGCCTTCAACAGTTAAGACAATGTCCAGGTTTCATTTCCAATCAATGTAATTATGACCAGTAAGTTTGTTCTCTTTCAATATAATAGCAAGAAGATTAAAAGCCATTTGAAATCCTAAGAATCACAAAATATTTGGTCAAACTTTAGGATTTAAAATAATATTGATTCCTGAAATAATATCATTTAAATTCACCAACACCTCAAAATACTATGAATTTTGTATGCCACGATAGTGTGGACGTATACAAATTTAAATCATTTGTAAGAGGAGGTTTTACCCGTTAATTTTATCTTGTCAACCTAACTTTTTGACAAATAAAATTAATAGTTGGTTTATCTTTGGTCTCACAAATAATAGTAGTGACTCCAATGGGGAGGATACTATTAAATGTGCCTAAGTGTATTTATTACTTGATACTTAGTCCATTAAATAGGATTGTGTCCCTTCAGATGGAGAAGATCACACAAACCTAAGTAATTTCCTATAATTATCCATAAAGGAAGTTTGATCTAGTGATCCACAAACAAACTCATCCGATGTGGAAGAAGGCACTTAATGCCAACGCGCAAGTTTGAATGCATCACTTACAAACCAATAATGGAGACCGTGGAATTTAATTAAATAATTCCTCTCCCACTTAGTTATTTAAAACGAGGAATTTTAACATGCACACAAACACAGCACATATAAATAGCATAAAAGGCAATAAATATGAAAAATAATTTTTCAACTATTATGACCTCATCCATAGATGTCCTCCGTGTACCGCCAATGGATCATGTCATCGCTTCTATCTTGCCTCCTTCTCTGTCACGCCTCTAGTCTTCAAATAGTACCACTCCTTGCAAGGATACGATCCGCGATAAAAATAAAATTTTACATTTATCGATCCTATATTCCACAAGAGAATGTACATGTAATCTAGATCGAACAAAATGTAAAATCCTAAAACTAATACAGCTCCTGTTGTATTTAATAATTACAATCATGCACACACATAAAATGCCCTCGACATGCCCGAGGGTCCAAATCACATACAAACACAATAGGCCATAATAGTTGGAACTAGGATGCCTGCAACTACAGAGTTAATCTATTTTGCATATCCTACTATTATCCTGCCTAAATTATATATGACTAGTGCATAATTTAACCGAAAACCAAACACACAGAGGCAGAAAACTTGCTCTGATACCAATTGTTGGCGCTTCTGGGAATTCCATTCTATTTCCCATGTACAAAAATTTATACAAATACAGAACTTTTCCTATCAACCCATGTGTTCTTTAGTAGTTAAACTTAGATTGTAAACGAAACTTAATATTTTTAATCCAAGTTTAACTTATGTGCTCTTCAGAAATTAAACCAATTTATAGAAGTTGATTAAATATCTATTTCAAGGATTGGCTTCCAGGTCATGGCGAGGCACTCAACCTTCTTAGGTATGGGATTATCCACCACTTCCTAGATAAAGTCTTTCAAAAAAATTGAATATTTAAACTCCTTACAATAACCTTAGGTTTAACTTCAGAGACCACAATCGAAGCACAAGATCATTGACCTCTTGTGTTGGTATTTTAGAATTCATACAAAGAAAAACTAAACTAGTACGTAGCAGCGGAAACAATTAACTAGTTATACCTTTCTTTGTAGCTTAAAAACCTCTTGATTTTCTGTTGTATTCCTCTCCTCCTCTTGGACGTCGTGTGGGTGATGATCTACCAAGACAACCCCACCCGAACCTCTCCTTTGCTTCCAAGACTTTCGGCCACCAAGGGATGCTAGTATAGGATGCCTCATTCTCTTCTTCTTCTCCTCCAAGCAACCGGCCACAAGAAGATTAGAAACTCTTGATGTGCCACTGGCCCTAGGGAAAGGAATCAAGGGGAGAATAAGATGAGAAGGGGCCGGCCACAAGGGAATTGGAAGAGGAAGTTTAGGTTGTGTCTTATGTCCATAATTTGGGCATCACCTATCCTCTTTTACAATCCTTGGTGATTGCTAAAAAGGAAAGATTTTTAACAAAAATTAAAATCTTCCTTTTTAATTCCTAATGTGGCCGACCCTTCCTTGGGCAACAAAAAAGGAAATTTTAAAATTAAAGTCTCTCTTTTAAATCCTCTTGTGGATGGCTATAAAAGGAAATTTTTTAAAATTAAAACTTCTCTTTTAAATCCTTTTGTGAATGGCTATAAAAGGAAAAATTTTAAAATTTAAATTTCTCTTTTAAATCCTTTTGTGGATAGCTATAAAAGGAAAGATTTTAAAATTAAAATTTCTCTTTTAAATCCCTTCGTGAATGGCTATAAAAGGAAAGATTTTAACAAAAAATAAAATCTTCCTTTTATTCCTATAGTGGCCGACCCCTTGCTTGGGCACCAAGCAAGGCTTGGTCGACCCTTATCTTGGACACCAAGCAAGGCTTGGTCGGCCCCTTGCTTGGGCATCAAGCAAGGATGTGGCTGACCCCTTTCTTGGGTAAGAAGCAGGGCTTGGGTGGATGAGAGGCTTATATATAGAGAGGGTACAACAAGGACCTAGAGGAGGAATTGGTTTTAGCCTCCTGATGGACTTGAGCTTCCTGTGCTCGACCTAAACACCCAACTCAAGTTCATCAATAATAACTCATACCACTAAAGAGTTATTATTGAACTACCGCACCAATCCCATATTACATTATGGGCTCCTTCTTATCATGAGTGCATTAATTTTCCTGTGTTTAAGATATCAAATGTCCATTAATTAAATGAGTTACTGACAACTCACTTAATTAATATCTAGCTCCAAGAGTAGTACCACTCAACTTCATTGTCATGTCGGACTAAATCCACCTGTAAGGTTTACATGACAATCCTTATGAGCTCCTCAAGGGGGCGTCATCAACCTAGATAACTAGGACACAGTTTCCTTCTATAATCAACAACACACCATATAAATAATATTATTTCCCAACTTATCGGGCCTATTGATTTAACGAATAAATCTCACCCATTGATAAATTAAAGAAATAAATACTAAGTATATGTGCTTGTTATTATATCGGGATTATGAGTACGCACATTCATAATAATAGAGGTTCTGTTCTTTTATGCAGTTAGTATAAAAGGAATAACCTCAAATGGTCCTGCTCAATACACACATAGTGTACTAGTGTAATTTTATAGTTAAGATAAACTAATATCAAATTACACTACAACCATTCCAATGATTTGTCCCTATCCATCTTGGTTGTGAGTTACTATTTATAATTTATAAGGAACTAATAACATGATCTTTTATGTGACACCACACACCATGTTATCTATAATATAAATTAAATGGACAACTACATTTAACTAAATGCAGACATTTGACCAATGTGATTCTCATTTTAAAAATAAATGTTCATATAAAAAGCTAGGCTTTTAATATACATCCTAACACAGTTTTGGTTGGTTAAATGTGTTGTCTTTTAGTCCAAATTCACATATTATTACTCACACTGAAAACTTGTCTCTATGTATTTGTTCAGCAAGCAAATTCATATTTTAATAAAAATAAAGATGATGTGGTGGCAGAGGCATTGTTGAAACTGAGCCAGCTAAAGTGAGTTGAAAGTTTCTTGAGTTATACACTTACTGTAATGCAAATATATGATGGATTATATGTGTATACTTATATTGTGAACACAAGGTTAAATTACATTGGAATTAACTTCTTATTTAATAGTGAAAAAAACATTTCATTTTGATGAATAAAATCAACCATGGCTGATTTAGAAGTTGCTATAACATATATAATTTATGTAACTACTTTAATTGTAGCAGCAATAGACACTGTTGATGTAAAACCAAATTAACAGACATGTTTTATTTTTGGTTTATGCAGGGCTACGATAAAGCCAATATGGTCTAATAGAACGATATCATTGGATATGTCATCGTTCCTGTGTATTTTTTATTGGACTGTCGGCAGAGATGGTGATTGCATAAATACATATTTTGTAATCATTGCAGAGGAAGCCAAATCTTCCGGTATATCTTATTGGTTATCTATATTTTGTCCTGCTGGTTTTGTTGTGAGTATAATGGCAACTCATACTACCGAGTTTTTTATTCTTTATATATTCCTCTAACAATACTTGTTTACTGGCAGAAAAAATGTTTGAAATGTTGTCTTATGAGGCATTTGGGCTATCAGCAAGCACTGACACTGACAAGCCACTCAGGTATATATTTTGTCCCTTAAATAATGCAGATGATCATTGGCACTTACTTATAATAGACCTCCAAGAAGCTCAATATATGCATTATAACTCCCTTGGAGCCTCAGAACTATACACATCTAAGTTTCAAAATTCTGTAAGTAACTGCCATGTTGAGTAAATCATAATGTATTGGATGTATGTGTGTATTGGTTTCAAACTTCATACTCGCGCAGGTGGATTTTTTTTAAAAATATGGATCCATCTTACTATGAAATGTGGTATCCAGGGCTACATTCCTTAATGTCAAGAGACTTTGAGGTATCTACAATCCCGGGTCCAACACAAGTAAAATCGTAAGTATATATATGTTTATTTATAATTTTTATACATCTCCATACTTCCGCTAGCAATTATAATATTAATAGTACTGTGAAATCAACTCTATCTTTCAGGTTAGATTGTGCATTTTTTTGTGATGCGATACGCCGAGAGTTTAATGTACCGAAGTCCGACAAATTTTGGACAATCTGGAATGAGAGAATTTAGTTTTCATGTTGGTCATAAAATTTTTAATAGCAAACACTGGATTAATGATAAGGTGGGGGTGTAAACGTATTGTTAAACTGATTATAAAGGTATTCTAATTCCTATAAAATTAGCCTAGGTGGTGTAAATGTTTTGTAATACTGCAGTCAATGCCTTGCGAAGCTAATACAGGGTATAGCAGCCAAAGATTAAGTATCTGCTGACACATTGTGACAGTTAATCGGTAATAGATGCTACAACGTGTTGCAGTCCATCAGCAGTAGCTGCTATCATGGACAAATAAAAGCTGGATTATTCTAATATAAATCACCTGTAAATGTACTGTGAAGCTGCCTAGTCCACCTTGTAGCAGCTAACATGAGCTGTCGCTTGGTAAGTCCTATTTATAACAACTAAAGGAATTCTAGCACATATCAATCATAACAATATTATTGTTATGTATATTAAATGTGGCAAAATATAATTGTATATTTTTATGATCGGTAGTAGCTACTACAATGTGTAGCAGCTACTCTTGAGAGGCTGGGAGATCACTTTAATACCGTATCTTGATAAATTATAATTATATTTCACCACCCCATCCGGTTGCCTTTAATGTGTTATATGGAAATGATGGTTCAGTTACTATAAGGGTGTAGCAGTTACTACATATATTGTGAAGCTGGCGAGTCCACCTTTAGCAGTACATCTAGAGCTAGTAAAAATAATAAAAATAATATTGTTATGTATATTAACTTGGTAATAAAAAATATGAAATTATTTTAATAAGCAGTAGCTACTACAACGTTGTAGTAGGTATTGCACTAGTTGCTGCACATTGTAGCAACTACATCAAAAAGTATAACACTAGAGTAAATGCTACACGTTGTAGCAGCTAATCCTAAGTAGCTGCTACAACGTGTAGCAGCTTATCACCAGTAACTACTACACGTTGTAGCAACTAGTCTTTTGTTGCTTCTATCTGTCCTTACAGCATCTAGTGCTTCACGTTGGCACTGCTAGTCAATTTGTACGGAATGTAGGTCTAGTAAAATTTTCGATTGAGACATTTTAAGTTGCGATATGTTGTAGCAGCTTTTGTACATTAAATGCACGGTAGAATTTAATACCCGACGGTTGGTTAATCCTTGTCTTTACTATTTGTCTTATGATCTTTATCTTTTTCCAGGTCATAATGGGTTGCAGTGAGTCTTTCGATGACCCATGGACTTGAAAAGACGCGTCTGTTTGACTTGTCTTTATCAAGCGGTAGGGTTTGCTAGCGCCTCTTTTACTATAAATAGGCGATTAACATAACTGACTCTTCCACGTTGCCTTGCCTTTGGTCCACATTATAGCTATTTCATGATCATGTCTTTCTTTAGCAGGAAGACGAAACCCACTACGGGTGGTGTTAAAGAACCCCTTATCGAAGAGGATTCAAGCTCTACGTCTTCTTCACTTAAAAGATCATCTGTATCAGTACACTCGTCTGCTTCCTGGTTTGTATTATTCATTCGTCTTGTATTTTATATATATCTTTCTTTCCTTGGAATCATGAATTTTCTAAAATATTCGTAACAAGTATCTCAGTCTAGCCATGAAATATCATGTAGTTTGTGACTATATTAAGATTCTCACAGAACAACGGAACCAGGAGAAGAAAGAGTTAGAAGCTATCCTTTTTTGAGAGAAAAAGAACCAAACTGAACTTGTGCAGCTGCGATGACAACTCTCCCAAGTCAATGGGGCATTAGATGATGCTACAAATCAAAAGAATCAGTAAAATATCACTCTTTGTGAAGCTCAGCCTCACATCTCCATAGTGATGCTGTCTTTCTACGAGAGAAAAAGAATAAAACTGTATTTGTCCAAGTGCAACGATAACTATGTCAATTTAATGTATCACTAGAGAATGCTATAAAGTAAATGATTTACGTAGTAGTGTTTGTATTAACTTTTTGGCTTAAGATATTGTTTGTCTTATGTTATTATCAAACCCAACTATAGTCTCCAAGCCTTCTTCGTTTACACTGAACAAGATGGTAATCTATCAATCTTAGTTTTTTATTTAGATCACATAATTGAGCTTCTATACGTTTTATCAATTAACCTATAATTAGGCAGAAGCTGCTAATGTTGTAGCAGCTACTGCATCACATTGTAGCATTAGCATCTAGTTGTTCGAAGATGCTACCACGTGTAGCAGCTTCTAAAGAGTAGCTGCTACACTGTGTAGCAGTTACTATGGATTAGCTACTACACATTTGCGGGGAAACTCCAGACACGTAGTTGCGGATTAGCTGCTACAACGTGTAGCAGCTTCTGTTGCACATTGTAGCATTAGCATCTAGTTGTCGGACGATGCTACCACGTGTAGCAGCTTCTAAATAGTAGCTCCTACACTGTATAGCAGTTACTACGGATTAGCTGCTACATATTTACGGATAAATTCTAGATACGTAGCTGTTACATCGTGTAGCAATTACTACGAATTACATGCTACAACGTGTAGCAACTACTCCAGAGTTGTGAGCTCCAGAACATGTAGCAGTTATTGCTAATGCAACTAGCAAGCCCCACTCTCTATTAAAAATTATATGGTCAGTAATTTATTGTAAAAAAATAAATTTATGCATACTCATCAATTAATTATAGGTGACCTACGATATCTGTTCCATTGATCTATCACGTCCATAGAATGACCACTCATATCTATCATTTATGAGAGGTATGACAAGTCATACCTATCATAAACCATGACTTGTGAAGAAATCAGAAACCTGCTTTGTCAGACGACCAGCTGTGGATGCGTGAATACAACTATTCCTTGTTGGGGTGGGCGTTGGGGCTGAGCGTATTTGCCTTTTGCCACCGTGAATACAACTATTCCAAGATTGACTACTAAGCGCCGTTGTTTTCCTATATAACAGAGGTATCCAGGCTCATTTCTTGGCATCCAAAGATAAAATGAGTAGCTTATAAATGGATTGGCGGCATTTTCCCCACACCACCTTCACCATTTATTTCATGGCATCTAGTCTACATCTTCA
Organism: Zingiber officinale; assembly: GCF_018446385.1. Classification (NCBI taxonomy): domain Eukaryota; kingdom Viridiplantae; phylum Streptophyta; class Magnoliopsida; order Zingiberales; family Zingiberaceae; genus Zingiber; species Zingiber officinale. The sequence goes on along the minus strand of NC_055998.1, from coordinate 58,149,563 downwards.
AATGTTTCTTGCTCTGGAAGCGGGAATGAGAAAGCGTCCATATTGCCTTCCACGGTCTAGTGTATGCTCCCATATTCGTAAAGGAATTTCATTAATGTGAACACCATTGTCTAGCCCGGATCAACGTACGTGCCTGGGTTTAGGCCGCTCAAGGAGTGGTCTAAATTCTGTACAATTTTCTGTGTGTGCAACAAAGAGCCTCGGTCATTCACTGAGGAATTCTCATGGAGTAACAAATAGATTCTGGGCTCGACGATCTTCTCCCAACCCCGAGCAAATGACGTGAGGGAAATGTAATCTTTAATTGACAATTTTACATTTACTATGGAATATCTGTTATATTGGCAATAAATGTATTATTCCAATTTTATTTCTTAGCTATGTTGTGATATGTTTATGCGATAAATTAAAATGGATTCATTATTCAATATCATACTCACAAACAAGGATCAAGAAACATTAGGTCCACGTTGTAGCAGCTATAACATTATAACTGCTACACCAATGTAGCAACAGGTGGGGGTCAAAGAAATGTAATTATACTTAAGTTGATTGTGTAGCAGTTACGGGTCAGCAACAACATATGACTTCATGTTGTAGCAGTTATCTATCCGTAGCTGCTACAACACAGAGAGAGGCATTGTGCAAGACATCTCAGATAATTAATAAAATAATAGCGTATAAATAGGAATAGTAACATAAATTCTTCTAACGTGTAGCAGATTCTCAAGAGTAGAAAATGTAGATACCATCTTGTTGACCGTAAATGAAAAAATATCTATAGACTATAGTTGGGGTTGATATAATGAATGGAGTAATATTAATATTGTAAATAAAGATAATAATATAACACAAACAAGATTAGCTTGTAAGTGTTGGTGCAGGAAGCATCCGACGATTGAACCTATGTTTTGATTATGTCAAAGGGTTCAAGTTAAGTTATTTTGTTATCTAATGTGCTTGAATGAGTTTTGCAGGAAAGTCCTAAGTGTTCTTAGGCAAAAGTCCTAGCTGCGGTTAGGCAGGTGGAAAACCCTAGGAGGTGGTAACCCTATGTCCTAGGGGGTGGTAACGCTAGGTGGTGGAAAATCCTAAGGGGAGGCAACCTTAGGTCCTAGGGGGTGGTAACCCTAGGTGGTGGAAAACCCTAAGGGGCAGTAACCTTAGGTCCTAGGGGGAGGTAACCCTAGGCAGTGGAAAATCCTAAGGGGCGGTAACCTTAGGTCCTAGGGGGAGGTAACCCTAGATGGCGAAAACCCCTAGGGGGTGGTAACCCTAGGTCCTAGGGGGTGGTAACCTTAGGCAGAAAGTCCAGTCAGTCTGGAGGACCGAACTAGCAACAGGTATGCTCTCTTGAGTGGAGTAGGTGAGGACGCATTCCCCGCTGAGGGAACAGTAGGCGTCGGTTCGACCTAAAGTTTTCGGTTGGAAATCCAAAGACAGAATCGGACAGTCCGGAGACTGTCAAAATATTTCTGTTATTATGTTTATCATGTGCTAACTTTATTTTACAGGATATGTTATTGTTTTGTGTACTAACTTATCTTGCAGGGACAAAAGAGTATGTTTTTACCTCGGATGTGTTGGTTGCTACTCGGAAAACCTAATGGTTCCACTGTACAAAAATTTTGTACAAGGTCTGAACCTTTCCTAGCTACCATGTGTTCTTTTAAGTTAAACTTGAATCGCCTGCGGAACTTTATGTTAGTTAGAGCCCTAGAGCCAATCATTTGATGATTGTATGGACTCATGTATATCATATTCTTGTATATCAATAAAGGTATTTGTTTGGTTATTATACTTATTTATATTAGTGCCAAATAGACTAAGTATAATAGCGTCCTTGAGCAGAAGGTTCATACCTATATCAATCGATTAGTTGAATCGATAGTGAGATGATATAGGGAACACTACTCTAAATCATTCCTAGTCGAGTATTAACATTCAGGGACAATGTTAATACAATAAGACTAGCATGTAGGTCAGCTCGATGACTTGATCTCACAAGTCATGGATATAGAGATATCAAGCTGACACATGGGTATGCATTAGAGAATGTATACTGAATGACCCGCCATGAGAAAGTATCATGGATCGTTATATGAGTGTCATATACTTTCTCATGTGACTATTAGTATGACTATTAGTCCTTAGACCTGAAGTCACCATGGATCCCTACATAAGGAGTTATGTACTTTGGTTTCGTCAAACGTCACCCGTAACTGGGTGGACTATAAAGGCGATTACTGGGTATATAACGAATTATGCAGAGGGATGTGAGTGATGTAGATGGGATCTATCCCTCCCATATGACGGGAGCGACATCGCTATTCTTGATAGAGTGAGACCACTAAGCGCATGGCCATGCCCAAATGAGTCAACATTAGATGTTGAGCTCATTTGATCGAGTGAGTCTACTTGGAGTTCAAGATTTAGATTGATTAGAGGATGACACGGTCTATGCCTCACATTGATCAATCTAGATGTTAAGGATAGAAGGACACTTGTCATTATTTTGTGAGTAGTCACAATTGGTAGTCACAAGGTGATGTCGGATCTCGACATTCTTGTAACTTGGGTAGTAATGATGTGTTGCTAGATACCGCTCATTACTTATGCTCCTAAATGGGTTTAGGGCATTGCCAACGTTACAAGAACCTATAGGGTCACACACTTAGGACAATTAGATGGAGATTAGGTTCATATGATGAACCAAGAGGATTAGATTCATTTGATGAATCAAATTGGATTAAGAGTAATTCTAATTGGGCTAACTTGAGTTCGACTCAAGTTGATTCATGTGTTAAATGAGTCTAATTTAGATTTTGACTCATTGAATCAATTTAATTTAATGAATTAGATTCATTATATTAAGTTGGCTCGAATCAAATGGTTGGATTAGATCCACCATGGTAGAGATTGAGTCAAGTTTGACTTGACTTGAGAAGGAAGACCAAAGGTCAATTTTGACTTGACCTTTTTGCCACCTCATTGGTGAGTTGGCATTAGGTGGACCAATAATGATGTTCCACATCATCATGGGTGCCACCTCATGGAAGTAACAAAGCCACTCTCTTAATGGTTTCATATTAATTGCAATTAATGTAATTAATGTGATTTTATGGTTTCATATTAATTGCAATTAATGCAATTAATGTGAATTTTGAAATGTGGCCGACCACTTGGTTTTTGGGTGGAAAAATTCATTTTTCATTCACTTGTGGGCATCTTCCTCCTTCTCCCTCTCAAGCTCTCCCTCTCCCTCTCCTCCCTTGGACGAACCACATAGGTGCTAGCACACCTTGGTTTTTGGTCATCTCCATCTAGTGTGTCCGTGTGGATACTTCTAGAGGACCGGCGCTTGACGGTCTTGAGATCCGGCATCATTTGGACGAGCGGGAACGCGAAGGGCATCGCATCAAGGGTAAACACTTTTTCCTCATAGATCTAAGTAGTAGATCAGTTTTGAACTCGTACAAGAAATAGTTTTTTCAAATTTTATACGAATCTTTGCACGGATCTACGGCTTTGGGTCCTTCGGGGTTTCCGCAACGCGAAAAAGCGGTTTTCGCGGCTCGAAGAACCCAACAGTGGTATCAGAGCCACGTGCAAAGACTTGTACGAGTTAGTTTTTGGTTTTTGGAAAACAAAACTTCTGTGATTTTCTGTAAAAATTCAATTTTTATGTTTTTATGGGTAATTTTTCCTTATAGGCGAAGCACAAGTGTCTCGGCACTTGTAGGCTTCGGCTATCGGGAAGAATTTTTCCAAACGGCTTCGTTTCGACCCAAAATCTTTTGGGACAGCGGACTCGGGTGCCTTTAGATCGCAACGGAGCAACTCACGATGGTTAGATCGTGGGTAGGGGCGCTTCCCCTAACCCCGCAAGGGGATTTGCTCCGCGATCGCACCCGAAATCACTAAAAACGAACCCGCCGGGAAGATTTTTCCAAAACGGCAATGTCTCGGCCCAAATCGTTTTGGGACAGCGGGTTTAGGCGCTGTAGAATCGCAAAGAAACCCTCGTGATGGTTAGATCGCGGGTAGGGGCGCTGCCCCTGGGCCCTGCAAGGGGATCCGTTCCGCGATTGCGCCCGAAACCGCTAAACGGGACCGCCGGGAAATTTTACTTGTAAAATTGTAAAAATTAATTTTAAAATTATAGAAAATTATGAAAATATATAATTTTGAATTATATATATTAATTTGTGATAGTCATGGCCCAAAGCCCAATATGATTGGTTGTGTTGTAATTCATAATACGGCATGCGTGCCGTGATGTGTTTTCGCGTGTTGTATTTATTTTATTATTCGCGACCTGCGTGTCGTGCCTCGTCTTTTATTCTTGTTGTAAATTAGATTTAGACTCGAATGTAACTCGAGTTTCAAATTGTAATGTACAAATTGGAGCGGTGGAGGGTCCACACGAGACGGAGTTCCGAGGCAGGCACGAGCAACACAAGGTGGTCAAAGGGAGGCGCTTGGAGAAGCTGTTGACCCTAGGTTAACCAATCGATCTTCTCATTGGCTTGAGAAGATCGTAGTAGGGCCATGACTAAATCACAAATAGATTAATTAATTAATTATTATGTATTTGATGCATGTTTAATAATTAATTAATTAATTAGTGCCTTAACGATTAGATTAGATCTAAGTCGTGCACATGATGCACCCTTGCGATTAGATTAGATCTAAGTCGTGCACAAGATGCATTCTTCTCGATTAGATTAGATCTAGATCGAACCAACTCTAAAATGTCTAACCGTGCCGTGATACCTATCACTACCTCGATCACATGTATTGTTGAATCTGCCAAAGCAGAGCAATACATATTATCTTGGTAGGGTACGGAGGGACAATCTTGGTCCCGTCTATCAACGCATGGGTGAATAAAAACTCAATTAGATTGAGTATTCATAGTTACTCGGTTGGATCGAGTCAACTATAGGCATTTTTCCAATAGTTGGAAAGATAGGTCAAAATCACATCTATATTAACTCTCGGGCGTATTAGCCAAAGCTAACTCGAGTTTTAATATAAATGCGGATATTGATTCTATAAACAAGAGTTGCATAGAGATGTAATTGGTAATCGTTACCTACCGATCATACTAAGCCTTGGGCGTATTAGCCAAAGCTAACTCAAGGGTTAGTATGATGTGGATCTTATCCCACAAGAATTATAGAATTCAGTGGGAGCATCATTTAATTAAAAGGCCTAATTAAATGATTTTTAAAAGAATATGATATTTATTTCTGCAAATTTTTCTGTTGTAGATAACCATGACGTCAAATACGAACATTTTCTCTCTGTGATCGCCTTAAGAAGGACAAGCTCAACGGAGCAAATTTCTGGATGGTGCAGGAACACGAGAATAGTTGTCACCCAAGAACGTAAACTGTACGTTGGAGCAGCCCATTCCACTGCCACGCGAGCAGACCGAGAAGCTTACAAGAAGCATCAAGATGACGATTAGATGTGTCTTGTCTTATGCTCGCAACCATGAACTACGAGCTTGAAGCAACATGAGTTGATGAGCGCTTACGATATGGTTGAACATCTTTGTCACCTATATCAAGGACAAGCAAGGCACTGGAAGAGGAACTCTAAAGAATACCGAAGATCTTAAGAAGAAGAGAAATAAGATTTCTACTGGTATAAATGTTATAGAAGTCAACCTCTATTTCTTCATCGTGGGTATTAGATACTGGATGCTTCGCACATTTGTACTAATGTACAATCGCGGAATAGCAGGGCATTGACGAAGGGTGAGATAGACCTTGAGTAGGCAATGGAGCACGGGTTCTTCTGTTCGTAGGAACTTATCAGCTATCTCTGCCCTCTAGGCTTGTACTAGATTTAGATGATTGTTGTTATGTGCCTGCTTTTACATAGTTTCAGTTTCTTGTTTAGACAAGAAAGGATACTCTTTATAATAAAAGACAAATGTTGTTCTGTTTATTTGAAAGATATGTTCTATTGTAGTGCACCACTAATAAACGGACTCTATATTCTAGACCTTGAGAGCCCTATCTATAACATTAGTACCAAGAGGTTCAAGTCAAATGACATGAACCAAACATACCTCTGGCACTGTCGCTTAGGTCATATAAATGACAAGCGCTTATCCCAGCTCCATAAGGATGGTTTGCTGGACTCATTTGATTTAGAATCATATGAGATATGCGAGTCATGCCTACGAGGCAAGATGACCAAGACCCCCTTTAGTGGGCATAGCGAGAGAGCAACTGATTTGTTAGGACTCATACATAGTGATGTATGTGACCCTTTCAATGTTGCTGCTAGAGGCGGTTATAGATACTTCATCACATTTACTGATGATTTTAGTAGATACGGTTATGTGTACTTGATGACACATAAGTCTGAATCCTTTGAAAAGTTCAAAGAATTCAAGAATGAAGTACAGAACCAGCTTGGCAAGAGTATTAAGGTACTTCGATCAGATCGAGGTGGTGAATACTTAAGCCATGAGTTTCGTGACTACTTAGCTGAGTGTGGGATTTTATCTCAACTCACTCCTCCTGGAACACCACAGTGGAATGGTGTATCCGAAAGGAGGAATCGTACCTTATTAGATATGGTACGATCTATAATGAGTCACACAGATCTTCCGACATATCTATGGGGATATGCTCTAGACACGGCAGCTTTCATACTCAACCGAGTTCCATCAAAGGCCGTGATAAAGACACCATATAGGATATGGACTGGGAGAGATGCCCAGGTGTCTTTCATGAGGATTTGGGGTTGTGAGGCTTACGTTAGACGTCAAGTCTCAGACAAGTTAGGACCCAAATCCGACAAGTGCTATTTCATCGGATATCCCAAGGAAACTAAGGGATATTACTTCTACATTCCCAGTCAGCACAAGGTAGTTGTGGCAAAGAGATTTTGTTTCTAGAAAGACTAGTGGGAGCACGCTCGATCTTGAAGAAGTTCAAGATGCGAACAATAGCACTGATGCCTCGATGGAAATTGAACTGGAACCACAAAGTGTTGTGGATGATGTTGTTCCACAAGGAGTTGAGGAACAACAACCAGTTCAAGTAGACATACCTCTTCGCAGGTCTGATAGGGTACGTCGTCAGCCTGAGAGATACTCATTTCTCTTGTCTGACCATGATGACATTGTGCTCATAGAGGATGAGCCTACCACCTATCAAGAAGCTGTGATGAGACCAGATTCCGAGAAATGGCTAGAAGCCATGAGATCCGAGATAGAATCCATGTACACCAACCAAGTATGGACTTTGGTTGATCCACCTGAAGGGGTAAAACCCATTGGGTGCAAGTGGGTCTTTAAGAGAAAGACTGACATGGATGGACTTATCTATAAGGGTCGCTTGGTAGCTAAAGGTTTCAAGCAGATTCATGGTATTGACTATGATGAAACCTTTTCTCCAGTGGCGATGTTTAAGTCCATTCGGATCATGCTTGCTATTGCAGCCTACCATGACTATGAGATATGGCAGATGGATGTCAAAACCGCGTTTCTGAATGGAAACCTACTCGAGGATGTGTACATGACACAACCTGAGGGTTTTGTAGATCCACAGCATACTAGTAGAGCATAGGTCTATTTATGGACTAAAGCAAGCTTCTCGGAGCTGGAATCTTCGATTCGATGATGCGATCAAACAGTTTGGTTTCATCAAGAATGAAGATGAGCCTTGTGTCTACAAGAAGGTTGTAGGGGACATAGTTGTCTTCCTCATACTGTATGTGGATGACATACTACTCATTGGGAAGGACATCCCTATGCTTCAGTCTGTCAAGACATGGCTAGGGAGTTGCTTCTCAATGAAGGACTTAGGTGAGGCATCTCGTATTCTTGGGATACAGATCTATAGAGATAGATCTAAGAGATTGCTTGGCCTAAGTCAGAGTACATACATTGACGAGGTACTCCTATGGTTTGCCATGCAGAACTCCAAGAAGGGATTTCTGCCGATGTCACATGGCATGAGTCTTTCGAAGACTCAAGGTCCCTCTTCTAGAGAGGAGAGAGACCGCATGGATCAGATCCCTTATGCCTCAGCCATAGGATCGATTATGCACGCCATGCTATGTACTCGACCTGATGTCTCGTATGCTTTGAGCATGACGAGCAGATACCAGTCAGATCCAGGTGAAAGTCACTGGATAGCGGTTAAGAATATTCTTAAGTACTTAAGAAGGACTAAAGAATATTTCTTGATATATGGAGGCAATGATGAGCTAACTGTAAAGGGTTACAGTGATGCCAGCTTCCAGACCGATCAGGATGATTACCGATCGCAGTCAGGGTTCGTGTTTTGCTTAGATGGTAGTGTTATGAACAGGCAGAGTTCACAGCAGTTCTACAACGTTTCCATCTCATTCGAGAGATTATCGATAGAGGAGATGTGAAGATTTGCAGAGTACCTACAGAGGCTAACATCGCAGATCCCTTGACCAAGGCTTTGGCACAGAGGAAGCATGATGGTCACACTAGGTCTTTAGGCCTTAGAGCCTATACTGATTGGCACTAGTGCTAGTGGGAGATTGTTAGTTAGAGCCCTAGAGCCAATCATTTGATGATTGTATGGACTCATGTATATCATATTCTTGTATATCAATAAAGGTATTTGTTTGGTTATTATACTTATTTATATTAGTGCCAAATAGACTAAGTATAATAGCGTCCTTGAGTAGAAGGTTCATACCTATATCAATCGATTAGTTGAATCGATAGTGAGATGATATAGGGAACACTACTCTAAATCATTCCTAGTCGAGTATTAACATTCAGGGACAATGTTAATACAATAAGACTAGCATGTAGGTCAGCTCGATGACTTGATCTCACAAGTTATGGATATAGAGATATCAAGCTGACACATGAGTATGCATTAGAGAATGTATACTGAATGACCCGCCATGAGAAAGTATCATGGATCGTTATATGAGTGTCATATACTTTCTCATGTGACTATTAGTATGACTATTAGTCCTTAGACCTGAAGTCACCATGGATCCCTACATAAGGAGTTATGTACTTTGGTTTCGTCAAACGTCACCCGTAACTGGGTGGACTATAAAGGCGATTACTGGGTATATAACGAATTATGTAGAGGGATGTGAGTGATGTAGATGGGATCTATCCCTCCCATATGACGGGAGCGACATCGGTATTCTTGATAGAGTGAGACCACTAAGTGCATGGTCATGCCCAAATGAGTCAACATGAGATGTTGAGCTCATTTGATCGAGTGAGTCTACTTGGAGTTCAAGATTTAGATTGATTAGAGGATGACACGGTCTATGCCTCACATTGATCAATCTAGATGTCTAGGATAGAAGGACACTTGTCATTATTTTGTGAGTAGTCACAATTGGTAGTCACAAGGTGATGTCGGATCTCGACATTCTTGTAACTTGGGTAGTAATGATGTGTTGCTAGATACCGCTCATTACTTATGCTCCTAAATGGGTTTAGGGCATTGCCAACGTTACAAGAACCTATAGGGTCACACACTTAGGACAATTAGATGGAGATTAGGTTCATATGATGAACCAAGAGGATTAGATTCATTTGATGAATCAAATTGGATTAAGAGTAATTCTAATTGGGCTAACTTGAGTTCGACTCAAGTTGATTCATGTGTTAAATGAGTCTAATTTAGATTTTGACTCATTGAATCAATTTAATTTAATGAATTAGATTCATTATATTAAGTTGGCTCGAATCAAATGGTTGGATTAGATCCACCATGGTAGAGATTGAGTCAAGTTTGACTTGACTTGAGAAGGAAGACCAAAGGTCAATTTTGACTTGACCTTTTTGCCACCTCATTGGTGAGTTGGCATTAGGTGGACCAATAATGATGTTCCACATCATCATGGGTGTCACCTCATGGAAGTAACAAAGCCACTCTCTTAATGGTTTCATATTAATTGCAATTAATGTAATTAATGTGATTTTATGGTTTCATATTAATTGCAATTAATGCAATTAATGTGAATTTTGAAATGTGGCCGACCACTTGGTTTTTGGGTGGAAAAATTCATTTTTCATTCACTTGTGGGCATCTTCCTCCTTCTCCCTCTAAAGCTCTCCCTCTCCCTCTCCTCCCTTGGCCGAACCACATAGGTGCTAGCACACCTTGGTTTTTGGTCATCTCCATCTAGTGTGTCCGTGTGGATACTTCTAGAGGACCGGCGCTTGACGGTCTTGAGATCCGACATCATTTGGACGAGCGGGAACGCGAAGGGCATCGCATCAAGGGTAAACACTTTTTCCTCATAGATCTAAGTAGTAGATCAGTTTTTGAACTCGTACAAGAAATAGTTTTTCAAATTTTTATACGAATCTTTGCACGGATCTACGGCTTTGGGTCCTTCGGGGTTTCCGCGACGCGAAAAAGCAGTTTTCGCGGCTCGAAGAACCCAACACTTTACACGTTTGATTCTAAGTTTAACTTATATGTTCTTTTAGGTTTAGACTTGGATCGCCTGCGAAACTTTACACTTTTGATCCAAGTCCACCAATGTTACATAGTCAATTAAATAATTATTTCTAAAATCGGCTTCCAGGACAAACGTGGTGAGGCACACGACTTTCTTGGATATGGGAGCAACCACTACTGCCTAGGCAAAGCCTTTTAGAGAAATTCATTATTTAATCTCCTCACAATAACATAAGGTTTAACCAAAAAGAACAATCGAATCACAAGTTCGAAAAGAAAACAAAAGAACACAAATCGAAATATAAATTGATTCCTGGAATCATATGCCTCTTGTGTTTGGAATTCTTACAAAGAAAAATAACTAGCATGATGCGGAAAATAATTTCTAGTTATACCTTTTCTTTGCATGCTTTAATAACCTCTTGATCTTCTATCGTATTCCTCTTCTAATCTCGGACGTTGTGTGGGCAACGATCTTCTAAGATGAGAACCACCAAGCACCTTCTTCTTCCTTTAAGGTTTCGGCCACCAAGAGCTCCTCCAAATATGAAGAGGTTCGGCCACCACCAATGCTCCAAGGGATGCTAGAAATAAGGCTTCCTTTCTCTCCTTCTTCCCCTAGCTTGATCCGGCCACCAAAGCAACTCCACCAATGAAGAAGTTTCGGCCACACAAAGGAGAGGAGAGAAGAAGAAGGGCCGGCCGCACCAAGAAAGAGAGGGAGGAAAAGAATAGAGGTTATGTCTCATGAAGGCACCCCTACCCTCTCTTTTATAATCCTTGGTCTTGGCAAATAAGGAAAGTTTTCGCCAAAAAACTAAAACCTCCTTATTTGCTAGCCAATGGTTATTAAGAAAATTTAATTTTTCTTTTAAAACCTTAATGGCCGGCCACATCCAAGCCCAAGCAAATAAGGAAAATTTTTCACTGAAAAATTAAACTTATTTGCTTCCGGAAAATTTTTTAAATAAAATTTTCCAATTCAAAATCCCTTCATGGTAAGTTATAAAAGGAATTTTTTATAATTTAAAATTTTATTTCAACATGTGGATGATTTAAAAAAGGAAATTTTTCGTTAAAAATTAAAACTTCCTCTCATCTACAAATAAGGAAAGAAATTAAAACCTTCTTTTAATCTTTTGTAGAAAGCTATAAAAGGAAATTTTTAATTTTTAAAACTCTCTTTTAAATCATGTCTTCCACATTAGAAAAATTTTAAAAAATAAAAAACCTTTTTATTTTAATGTGGGCCGGCCACACCAAGCTTGAACCTAAGCTAGGGCCGGCCACATCTAATCCCACCTAGACTTGATTTGGCCGGCCCTTGCTTGGGCTCCAAGCAAGGCTTGGCTGGCCACCTTTAGGTGGGTAGGAAGGTGGGTATAGGTGGGTATAATACTCTATAACTAAGAGACTGCGATAGGGACCGAGAGGAGGAATTGGTTTTGGTCTCCCGATGAAATTAAGCTTCCCGCATTTGCCCCGAACACACAACTTAATTTCATCAATAATAATTCATTCCACTAAATAACTATTATTGAACTACCGCACCAATCCCAAATTATATTTTGGGCTCCTTCTTATTATGAGTGCATTAGACTCCCTGTGTTTAAGATATTAAATTTTCACTAATTAAATGAGTTACTGACAACTCATTTAATTAGTATCTAGTTGCAAGAGTAGTACCACTCATCCTTATTGTCATGTCGGACTAAGTCCACCTGCAGGGTTTAACATGACAAACTTTATGAGCTCCTCTTGGGGACATCATCACCCTAACTCACTAGGACACAATTTCCTTCTATAATCAACAACACACACTATAATTAATATCATCTCCCAACTTATCGGGCCTTTTGATTTATCGAGCTAAATCTCACCCTTTGATAAATTAAAGAAATAAATATTAAATATATGTGCTTGTTAATATATTAGGATTAATAGTTTACACTTCCATAATAACAGAGGCTTTGTTCTTTTATTTAGTCAGTATAAAAAGAACTACCTCAAATGGTCCTACTCAATACACTCTAAGTGTACTAGTGTAATTATATAGTCAAGATAAACTAATACCTAATTACACTACGACCTTCCAATGGTTTGTTCCTTTCCATCTTGGTCGTGAGCTACTGTTTATAATTTATAAAGAATTGATAACATTATCTTCTGTGTGTGACACCACACACCATGTTATCTATAATATAAATTAATTGAGAAACTATATTTATCATAAATGTTGACATTTGACCAATGTGATTCTTACTAAAATCTATACCAAAAGCTAAACTTTTAGTATACATCCCAACAATCTCCCACTTATACTAAAAGACTATGCTGTCATAAATACTGCCATACATCTGATTCCTATCTCTTCAACATGCCTATCAAAAGCTCTCGCTAGAAGGGCCTCAGTGAAAAGATCTACCAGGTAATCTACTGATGCAATCTTGGCGACAACAACCTCACCTCATTTTACGATATCTCGTATCGGGTGGTACTTGCGCTCTATGTGTTTACTTGTCTTATGGTCTCGTGGTTCCTTCGAGTTTGCTACTGCACCATTATTGTCACAATAAATTATAACAATTCTGGGCAAACCAGGACTCACATCTAAGTCCATCTTGAAGTTTCTGAGCCATACAGATTCTTTGGTTGCCTTATAGGCTACCACATACTTAGTTTCTATGGTGAAGTCTGAAAAGCACCTATGCTTAACACTCCTCCATTACTATGGCTCTACCTCCTAAAGTAAACACAAAACCCTGAGGCTGACTTACTACTATCCCTATCTGATTGGAAATCCTAATCCTATGTAACCCACAAGGAGCAAATCAACTGCTTTGTAAATCAGCATATAATCTCTAATCCTTATATGCTTTTACGGCAATCCAATGTCCTAGTCCTGGGTTAATTTGATATCTGCTAACCATGCCCACGGTAAAACAGATATATGGTCTTGTACATAACATTGCATATATTAGGCTTCCATCAGCCGAAGCATAAAGAACTGCCTTTATTTCCTCTATCTCCTTTGATGTCTTCAAAGACATCTCTTTAGATAAAGGTACTCCATGCCGAAAAAGCAAGAAACCTTTCTAGGAGTGTTATATGATAAAACAAACTAGGATCTTATCGATATATGAAGCTTTGGGATAAGCACATCTTTTCTTGTGATCCCTTGATCTCAAGAATATGTCCGCATTCTCCTAAGTCCTTCATATCGAACTGCTTGGACAATCGTACCCTTACGTCTGATAATACTTTGACATTGTTGCCAACTATTAAAATGTTATCTACATATAGTACAAGAAATACCACCACGTTTCCGTCATGTTCTTTGTATACACAAGAACTATCCGAACATTGAAAAATCCATAAAACCGGATTATTTCATTAAACCGGATGTTCCAAGATCTTTGAAACTTGCTTCAGTCCATAAATGAACTGACTAAGCTTTCAAATAATATGCTCTTTGTCCTTTGCAATGAACCCTCTGGTTACTTCATTGCACTTCGCAAGGATGCTGCATCTTAATCTCGGAGTGCTATGTCATATATCCAGGGATCATATTCATATTTGACAGGGATCAAGTCTGACGACTTTCCCAAAACGTGAATCTTTTAAGTTGCTAAACAACCCTCCCACTACGACAAGGCATTACTTGTAATCTCTTGCTTCATCATATGTCCAGGGTTTCGGGTTCTTATTTACCAGGGATCAAGTCCTCAAGACTTTCCCAAAAATAACCCTCCCACTACGATGATGCATTACATTTAATTGTGTATCTATTATGACACGTGTTGCAGCTTCTTATGGTATCTCATCTTGTACAGTTAGTACTAAGGTAGACGTATTTTCTCTTATTTCTTCAAGAACAATTTTACTTATGGGCTAGTGGTTTTATTACTTAGTCCTCTTTCTAAAAATCGGGCATTGATGCCAACAATGACCTTCTGATTTTTTTTAGGACTATAAAACAAACCACCTTTTGCTCCTTTAGGATATCCCCCAAATGGGCAAACTTTTGTACGTGATTCCAACTTGTCAGTGTCTCCTTTCAGCATATGTGCTGAATTACCCCAAATTCGAATATGCTTCATACTAGGCTTACGCCTATTCCACAATTCAATGGGAGTAAAGGTTACTGACTTAGAAGGTATCATATTCAAAAAGTATACTACTGTTACCAGAGCATATCCCCGAAATGATTTAGGTAATTCAGAATAACTCATCATTGATCTAACCACTTCCATAAGAGTCCTATTCCTTCATTCTGCTACACCAAGTGCAGACAGTTAGGATAGAATCCCGACCTCTGATAAGTAACTTCTATACTATCCTAAGAGGTACTTGCCACCACGATCAGACCGTAGTGTCTTGATACTTTTACCATGATGTTTCTCCACATTAGCTTTGTACTCTTTGGACGTATCAAAGCATTCAGACTTGTGGCCCATCAAGAAAATGTATCCGTATCTTGAATAGTCGTCTATTCGAGACCACCTCTTCCAAAGGGTTTCATTGATGAAGGCCAAGAGCAGAAAGTATATAGAATTAGAAAGTCTATATATGAGCTAAGTCAAGACAATGGAACATAAGATTTAACGAAGTCGTTTTATCTTATGGTTTCGAGATGATCAATGAGGATCATTGTGTTTTCCTGAAATGAGAAAAATGAAAGTATGTCATTTTATCATTATATGTTGATGATATGCTGATAGCTGGAAATGACATGGTATATGTGAATGAAGTCAAGAAGTGGTTGTCATCACAACTTGATACAACAGATATGGGAAAAACTGAATACATCTTAGGAGTGAAGATCATAAGAGATCGTCGTAAAAGATTTTTGGGTCTATCACAAGAGTCTTATATAAATAAGATGTTACATCATTTCAGCATGTCTAATTGCAATATAGAACATACACCTATTGTGAAAGGTCCTATTTTGAGCAAGAGTATGTGTCCTAAAACTCCAGAGGAAATAGCTGAGATGAATAAAAAACCATATGCCAGTGTTATTGGTAGTTTGATGTATACTATGTTGCGTACACGTCCCGAAATCAGCTATGTTATGGGCTTGGTCAGTCGCTTCCAGTCAAACCCAGGACCGAGATACTGGAAGGAGGTAAAAAGAATATTCAGATATATGAAGGCGACAACAGATTATTGTCTCTATTTTCAAGGATCATATATGAGTCTGAAAGGTTATTCAGATGCAGATTGGGCTGGAGACCTGGATGATAGAAAATCCACATCAGACTATACATTCTTGCTGAATGGTAGCGCCATCTCTTCGAACAGCAAGAAACAAGCTTGTGTAGCTTTGTCGACTATGGAAGCTGAATATGTGACATATTCAGCGACTGTGCAAGAAGCAGTCTGGTTGAGAAGGTTTCTGAAGCATCTGAAAATTGCTGAAGATAGTGGGAGTCTAGTAACTTTCTACTGTGACAATCAAGCTGCAATAGCTTTTTCTAAGGATCCCAAATATCATAACAAAGACAAGCATATAGAAATTAAATATAATTTTGTAAGGGATATTGTGGCTAAAAGAAAAGTAATTCTTGAGTATGTCTCTACACGTACTATGCTTGCAGATCCTTTTAATAAGCTAATGACTAAAGAGTCATTTAAAGAATATGTAAAGTCTTTGGAACTTCATAGAATGTAACAATTTTGTAATAACAATCAGACTTTATGATTTGATTGTGTCATTTGTCATAATTTATTCAGTGTATATGTTGTATTTGTTACATTCATATAAGATCTCGGTGAGCATGTTGGCAGGTTGAGATTGGTCCACTCACATGGATAATCATCTCTGTTTGTTAAGTACAAATAGGGGAATGACCGTTATTTATGGAACAACTTACGTAGCTGAAATTAGAGGCACATCCATAAGTTGAGGTTGCCATGATAATTGTGTCAAGATGAAATCATTTATGTGTTAATAATGATCTAAGTAAATGAACTCACCATTTACTGAACCTGTTGAACGCCAGATTAGAATTCATATATTGAATTCAGGATTAGACATTAGGTATGTTTAGATCAAAATATGTACGATGTTAAAATTGAGAAAAACAAGCGCTCTTTTTAGTAAAGAGAATAACATCGTAATATGTGATTCATACCACATATGCTATTGCGATAATAAAGGTAGTATGAGAATGGATCCCTGTTTATCTACTATGTGAGACCTTTGAGATTATAAGTTAATCTCAGTTTTTTGCCTTAGTGACTATTTAGCTATTTACTTGAAGTTTTAATTAGTGCCTGCTACTTTAGCGTGTATCCTATGGCTATGGATGATTCGGTCTATGGAGCATAACTAGGAAAGCGACTAATTAAAATGAATAGATTTTAGTTAAAAAGGAAGATTAAATATATTTATATCTTTTGTTGTTATTCACTGATCGACTCATTTCTGTTATGTATAGAAATGAATGTGAATATTGGATATAGAACATGCTCTTGACATAATGGTCAATATAAGGGATTAGAGATGTTCATATCGATGTAAATGAAAATTATTTAATCTGGGTAAATAGCAAGACATAGATATCTCCAAGATAATGGATGTGTGCCACTTGAAGATTGGATGGATCCTGGATAAAGGCTATGTGCCACTAGAAAAGAGGCTATGTGCCATGAAGAGTATGTCTCTAATTTATTTGAGCAACTAAGCAAAGTGTAACAACTTTATTAGCATTGATTGCTCAAAGAGCGGCTAACTAAAGGTGTAACAAACTTCTTAGCAACTATCGCTCAGTATGCTTGCTGTCGCACGAACCATTTTCTCTAAGTATGGATTGGATGTTCTCATATGGTCTATGTGACCAAACTCTCAAATAGTCTATGTGACTTATTATGTTTTTGTAACTAACTAGTCTTTGTGACTTACCGGAATGAACTAGTCTTAGTGACTTATCTTGGACGAGTGGGAGATGTAGGAAATGGGAAAGTGGGAAACGTGGGAACATGGCCCACGTTCCCCACTACTCATAATGGAAAAGTCCATTATGTCTCTAGGTTATTTCCCTATATAAAGGGGTGCATCTAAGGATCATTCAAGGGAACGAAGGTACGTATCAACGAAAGAACGTGGAAGATAACAAAGGCAACGAGAGAAAGAGGAGGACATATGAGGCGGTGAGATTTAGTTCGTGGAATCTTGGAGGGCTTTCCGATCATGTGATCGCTCTTCCGACAGTGAGTTTCGCCATTGCCGATTGCGGATCTGCGGGAGATCGCTGTAAGTTTTTACCGCTTTAATTAATTCGTCTTTCATGCTTTAGAATAATTCACAGTGTTATCATAGAGTAATAAGAGGTGTTTAAGCCCAAATATGATATTGTGTCAAAAAATAAAATGTGAATTTTTTAAACAATTTTTATTAACTAATGGAGGTCATGAATTTAAAGAATTTGAGTTTGGTGAGAATTAGGAGAGAAAAAAAAATATATTACATCAAATTTCTTGATATTTTATCCTTAGATCATTAAGGTGGTGATTCTTGGATGCTTTGTCTAAATTAGCATCAAGGTGATGATGTTTTGATGAAATCAACATAAAATGATGATATTTTGGAAAAAAAAAATAGCACCAAAGTTGTAATGTTGTGAAAAAATAAATATTAAAATTATGATTGATCCTTCCCAAAAGTCGAGGCGATGGACACTGGGGACGTGACGCCCCTGTTGACTTTGCGTGGACCTCCGACTGGCGCGGACCTACAACCACAAGACGTCAGTGCCGAGCCGGGAAGGGGTTCCCCGGTGATGACTCTCCGACGCTCAAGTCAATCACCGGTGGCAAGAAAACGAAGCGAAGAAAGAAGCAGTGTAACTGTAGCGCCAACTCAAATCTGATTTTTTTTTTTTGGTCGACTCAGATTGGGTTGTTGGATCGAGTTCATTTTTAACATCCCTACTCGTGGTCGTGATTCGCGTCTTTGCTGTGAGCTGTCTGGTTGCAAATTGTGGCCATGACCAAACTATGGGAGCGACGTGTAATGGATGAAAAAATAATTAAAAATAATTACGTTTATCCATGAATTATTTTTTATTAAATAAATAAAAAAATATTTTAAGTATTGAACCAACCGGTTGGGTTCGATTTTAAAAACCAGTGTTTTCTTTGGAATGAAGGAGTGTATATTTATAATATAGAAGATGTCCGATCTTTTAGGAAGAAGTA